>NC_089762.1:46330890-46370890 GCF_040412425.1 Macrobrachium rosenbergii | reverse complement strand
AGAACTTGTAGGTGATGTTTCCCTTTCTTTGGTTATTCCCAGTTTGAACGTGATAATTTTAATGTGTGCGACGTTCCGACTCAGTGATCATTGAATGTGTGTAATGTAACGACTAATTGATCATTGAATGTGTGTACTGTGTCGTGTCAGTAATCATTTAATGTGTGTAATGTGTCGTGTCAGTGATCAATGAATGTGTGTAATGTGTCGTGTCAGTGATCACTGAATGTGTAATGTGTCGTTTCAGTGATAATTGAACGTGTGTAATGTGTCGACCAAGTGATCATTGAATGTGCGCAATGTAACGACTGTTTATGGGTAGATACTTAACCTCCGCCGACCTGTTTTGCAAATATGATGCACTTTTTATTGACCTTTGTAATCATTGTATCTTTCCTTCAGGAATGATGTATTTTTTTGTAAATATGCCTCAGTCCCTTTCCTGTAGAGGAGAAATATTATGCGTCTCGTTAAGAAAATTCTGCGGACAATCAACGATACTAATACTGGTAACATATGCAACAGATGATACTTAGGTGAATGTTTGCTTCGTAAATTAAAGTAATAATAATAATGTAAGGAAAATACATATAATAATCAACACCTAAAAGAACAAAAAAAAAAAAAAAAATAATGCATCTGTGATGGGTCTTACCTCGACATTTTTTACAACTTGAGAGAGAGAGAGAGAGAGAGAGAGAGAGAGAGAGAGAGAGAGAGAGAGAGAGAGATCAGTACTGTCACCAGCTGAGTTTTTGTTTGCTTGGCATCTACGTACTCCAACACCCTTCCCCCTCCCCCTCCCCCTCCAACTTCCATAGCCGATCTTGAGAAATACCACGATGCCTAGAGCTTGAATGGTAATTTCTCCCGCCCTTCTGCTCTCTATCCATCTATCTGTTTAAATTATTCGACACGTATCTTGCTTAAATTACTCAGCATGTATCTTTCTTAAACTATTCAAGCTGGGTTATGCAGTACTTGCCCCGTCGTGAGCGATAAGTGAAAGGCTGGGTGCGTTTTCTACGACTGCATAGTTGAAGTAGTAGTAGTAGTAGTAGTAGTAGTAGGGAAACTTCTTTCGAACGGCACGTCACATGTAATTGGCAAGAGATCAAAGGCCAGCATGTTAACCCAGTTCCCAAGTCGGAGGGGACAATATATGATCTTTCTAGACTATTATCACAGTAGAGGTGGTACCTTGCAACTTGCAATATTTTGTGGTGCTATTTAGCATTTGGGATGTTTCGGAGGGAGAAAAGTTGTGATGATGAGAAGATATATCAGATCAGTAACCTCAGGGTAGCATTGATTAGGTAATCAAACTAAACAAAGTAAATAGTAAATACCATTGGTGATTAAACAAGTTACCCCTTCAAGCCCTTTCCCGCAATGACATGTCAGCAAAGGAAATGGAATTAAAATTTATACATACGGGACTTGATTTGCACTATATAATCCATTTTTTAATAGCACAGACTACTAAGGAAAGAAAATAAGGAGCTCTCAAAGAACGTATAAGCGAGCAGTGATCAGCAGCCGGGAGCCCGGCGTTAATGACCTCATTAAGATGCAATTATAATGCTTTGGAGCTTGTCCGGAGGTGTAAAACTGCGACAGTACAAACAGGCAATTAAAAAACTTACAAGAACGATTACTGCAAAAAAACAGAGCCATTTAAATCTAATATAGCCGGCTGTATCATTTAATGTATATGGATGGTCTTAATAATAATATTCTGGTGTTTATTACAGTACAAGAATAGAGTTATAATTGGAAATTTTAGTGATATTAGAAATTAAACATAAGTTGGACTTTTTTAATGTTCACGAATGGAATTTCTAAAATGTGCAACGTTTTAAGAAGCACGTATTTGCATGGGAGCATGCCTTTGTTGATACACTCGAATGGACTTTTAGTTGCACTTTTTGATCTATACGAATGGACTTTAAAAATGTGATCTTTTAAAATACACGTATGGAACTTGATGTGTGACCTTTTTATGCTCAGGAATGAGCTTAGGAGTTTGACAAGACTCTCTTTTTAATATTCACCACTGGACTGGACAGTATGACTTAATATTCACCACTGGACTTGAAAGTGTATGACTTTTAATATCCGCGACCGGACTTGGAAGTGTGATTTTGAATATACAGGAATGCATTAGGAGTACGGTAAGTTTTAAAGATATGTGAATTAACTATTAGTATGAGGTTTTGGCTTTTTCAGTGGACACGATTGGTGTGGATGTAAGATTTTTCAAGTAAATACGAATGAAGAGGAACGCATGAAAACTTGTCTTTGTACGTTCTTAACAAAGAAGAATGGACTTAAAATTGTGAATATTTTATTTAACAAATAATCAGAGGGCGTTGGTTGTTGTTTCTCCACCATAGACTTCCTCGACAAGTATGCGGCCCCAAAGCAGACCACTGAGTCATTAATAAAGTATTTTTCCTCCATGGCAACTTGTGGTATGCAGGGTAGGGGACCCCCAGGGAGTAGAGCGTGTCTTTCTTGCCCGGAATCCCACTGATGTTGCTCCCGAGCTATTTCTCGCGAAATACGGAGAGAGAGAGAGAGAGAGAGAGAGAGAGAGAGAGAGAGAGAGAGAGAGAGAGAGAGAGAGAGAGAAGGGTGGCTGTCAATGTAGAGAGCGAAACTGGGGAAGAAATTTAATTAATCAAGAATAAGACCCGGCTTTCTTCTACGGAAAGATAAATGGTGTTCTTGACATTTCTCCCTGGGGCAAGTAAATGATATTTTGTCCAAAAACGATGACGATGATTATATTGATCATGTTAAAAATAGGAAGATGATGCTTATAAAGCTGTTTGAAGATTTGTTTCCTTCATAAAATTTCACTGTGTACCATTTTATTTGTGTGGTTTTCTGTTTGATTTTTGGAAGGGAAACTAATCGTTACAATTGGTATTTCGGAATGTTTCGTTACGACCTGTACAAGTTAAGTATATCTAAGTTTAACCAGACCACTGAGCTGATTAACAGCAAAGCGCTCATGGCCCAGTGACGTAATAAAATCCTGAGAGGTTAAAATAATACAAAAGTTGTCAGATATTTGTCTCATTTATCTAGCAATAGGGTTCAATGTATTTATCACCTAAATAAGTATTCACCAACCCTTTCCATGTGCTGAAATGCTGTTGACTCTTCTTGATTTGTAACCTTATAAAGATGAGATTAATTTCTTTTGCTCTCGTGGTGATTTAGTGATTAAAACACTAAACCCCTTTTTATCCTATGACCCGGCTTCGAGCCTAGGAGGGTGAAAAGAGAAATTACTTATTTTAGTCCAATTGAAAATTTAGAGGTGTCTATTGGGAGTCGTATATCGAGCAATGGAATGTGTATATGTATATATATATATATATATATATATATATATATATATATATATATATATATATATATATATATATATATATATGTGTATGTGTATAGATGTGTGTGTCTGCGTGTAGCGCGCGCATGTGTGTGGTTGCGTTCATTGACTACAATAGCAAAGTTGTATGCGATACCTAGTATGCAACTGCCAGTTGCAAAAAAAAGTTAGGTATACCTTAGTTTAACCAGACCACTGAGCTGATTGACAGCTCTCCTATAGAGAGGGCTGGCCCGAAGGATTAGACTTATTTTACGTGGCTAAGAACCAATTGGTTACCTAGCAACGGGACCTACAGCTTATTGTGGAATCCGAACCACATTATACCGAGAAATGAATTTCTATCACCAGAAATAAATTCCTCTAATTCTTCATTGGCCGGCTGGAGATTCGAACGCGGGCCCAGCAGAGTGCTAGCCGAGTACGATATCGACCGCTCCAATGATTTAGGAGAAGATGGACACTCGGGCACCCTCCTACAAACTTTCAAAAACTACATATGATTATAGTGAAATTTCTTTTGTGGTACATCAGATAAATTAAAGATGCAATCTCTGCACGAGAAGAGACTTCTATCAAAGAAGCCTTTAACTATTAGCGATCGTATATATAGTGTTTTCAGATTTTCACTGGATTCATAATGTGCTGTATCTGAAATTTTGTACGTTCATCTGATGCTATTCAGGAAAGACCTTTTTTTTCATATCCATTCCTCAGTTTGCGTTTTGCTCTTACCAATGTTCCACGGTCTGTGTTTACTAGATATTTAACGTCGTTTAGCTTTTCTAATTGAAATAAAATAGTTTTAAGAATTGTACTTTGACGTACCGTTTCTTGCCCCCCATCATTCTGATATTCCACATCGCAATTTATCTTTTATCCGCAATTCATCTCAACTGTAAGCACCCTTTCTCATTTTGCGTTAAAATGACGCCCTCAATTACTCACCATGTATTCATTAGGTTTTCTTCCCTCAAATATAAGGAAAGTAACAAAAAGAAATGAGAGAGGAAAAAAAATCTACATAAAACAGTATATATCCAACACTAATCTTAAGGAACATAAAAAACAAATTAGAGTAATTCTTCACTGGTAAACGACCTACGCTCAAGTGGGGAACACTTCTTTTTTTTTTTATTAAAAACAATTAAGTCACAAAAACGAAGAGGGGGTGAAAGGCTGCGAAAGTAGTTGAGAATTTTTTCTTCATAATATTTTTCTCCTTAATCTACACGACGTCTCGGAATATTAATTGCCATTTAGTTATTAAAAGTCATTTAAATATATTTCGGCTTTTGATTTTTCTATTTTACTACTATCTTTATTTGTAGCGAGTTTTAGAACAAAAATATCATGCCCGGGTATGTGTCTCATGAAATATATGGAGACAGTTAATAAAGATGACGGCTAGTAATATCCTGACGACATTCGAGTTTGAATGAAATGGCCTCGTAAGCAAACAAACACAGCGGAGGCGTGTTTGGAAATAAACACGATCAACTTGACTCAATATTTACAAATCCCAGCGACTCAACTGTCAGGAATCATCGAGGCGGCTGAAAATATGAACAGTTTTATGATGTAGAGACGTTAAAACGTCACAAAAAAAAAACATATGAGGCAATGATACCATGGAAAAAATAAAAAAAAAAAAAAAGAAGGAAATTTTACCTGTATACTTTGGCAGAAATGTCTAGCTAGGAATAACTGTAGCTCGCCGAAGAGGATAAAACTGCTTGTATGTGTTCGCAAAATTATGTAAACATATTAATAAAGAGATGACATCACAGTGTTCATAATTTGGGGTACGTAAAAAGAGCAAGCAAATCCATATTTTCTTATGGCTTGGCATATGCAAAAATGAAGCTATTTTATGTATGCATAAGCTCGTGTAAAGAAAGAGCAAGCAAATCCATATTTTCTTATGGCTTGGCATATGCAAAAATGAAGCTATTTTATGTATGCATAAGCTCGTGTAAAGATAACGTAAATAATAGCATACTTATGAAGAAATTAGCATTATTACTGAAATTGGATTTATGTTATGGTGAGAAAATAAATAATAATAATATGCTCAAAAGAAAGGTTAAAACAAAAAGATCTGAAGAAAAACGGCTGCAAATGACAGTGGCGTTTTAATGAATAGTTACAGCTTCTTTTAATCCCAAGAATATCAGCAAATACAAAGCAGCAGCGAGGGAGACAGCCCCACAGCTTTACGGTAAAGGGGTGACAGCTGTCTGGCACAGGGCAGTACGTCATTGTGGCATCTCACTGTAATGAGGTTGTTGGCTCTTCGGAACGAGTAGCACGCATAAACGCTCAGGAGAGCTGAATATAAGTGAAATGACAGAAGTGAGGTGTAGAAAAAGAGTAATGTGAAAAATTCTAGGTCATCAAGATAGATCAAAATACCGAAATACCGAGGAGGAGGAGGAGGAGGAGGAGGAGGAGGAGGACAGAAGTTGATATGCAGTATTTATGGTAAAGATAAAGGCACTCCTTTAACATGAGCTCACGTTCGTCCGCAAACACTTTATATTAGTATATATATATATATATATATATATATATATATATATATATATATATATATATATATATATATATATATACACACACACATACATACACATACATACATACTTCTTCTTCTTCGTTTTAACGTGCTTTTTGTGCTTTTTCCCATTTTTATATGGGTAAGCACGATGCCTTCTTTTGAAGGACTTTGACTTTGATTTATATATATACATATATATTATATATATATATATATATATATATATATATATATATATATATATATATATATACATATATATATATATATGTGCGTGTGTATGTGTTTGTGTATGTGTCTATGTCTTAAAGACATACTTAACAGCTGAGTGAAAATGTGGCAATAATATTGTTCCATTACTAGTGTCTTGAAAAATATATAACTATAAAAATACTCTGAGCATAAAATGGCGTATCGGTCTTTATGTAATTTAGGGAAAACGACGGAGCTTTACAATACAGTGAATATATATTCACTTCTCTGACGAGACTCGGTGTGGCTTATAAAAACTAGGATATATCGTCTCCCCCTGATGATGAGTGATAAATATGTATTCCCAAGATATGAATCTCGTCTTACAGGCAATAAAACAGAAAGCGCCATCTTAAAAGCTGAGATTAGAGGATGTTTATTATTTCTAATATTTTTTGCGCACATGAGCCCTTCCACACTTGCACTTAGATCCAAGAGAGAGAGAGAGAGAGAGAGAGAGAGAGAGAGAGAGAGAGAGAGAGAGAGAGAGAGAGAATATGTATTCATCAACGTCAGCCTTTTGTTTATCATGTTAAATGCAGGGTGATATATGACGAGATGTTATTTGGTACATCACGCCATAATTCTGTGTCGCGGACATTTAGGAGAGAAATTTCGATAATCCGCGCGAGTCGACGCGGATAGATTTATGGATCTCTTTCATCAAAATGTTGAAAGCATCCCGCTAACTCCCGTTGATGGGGTTCGCAGCGACAAATCATCAGCGATTCCGGGAGATTTAAGACCACCAATTCACGAAGCTTTAGCGAGAAGAACCCGCTTGTAGCCTTAATCTCCGAGGTGATTGATTTCCTTTGCAGATCAACTAGAAAATACTGTGAAATTAAGATATGATTAAGAAAATCGGCCTTGTATGCGTCTACGTCAACCCACTGAGATCTGTATCCCTTGTCCTAATATATCTTAATTTAACCAGACTACTGAGCTGATTAACAGCTCTCCTAGGGCTGGCCCGAAGGATTAGATTTATTGTGATGTGGCTAAGAACCAGCTGGTTACCTAGCAACGGGACCTACAGCTTATTGTGGAATCCGAGCCACATTATGACGAGAAATGAATTTCTGTCACCAGAAATAAATTCCTCTAATTCTTCATTGGCCGGTCGAAGAATCGAACGCTGGGCCAAGAGCGTGCTAGCCGAGAGCTCTACCTACCCCTCCAACGAAGAACTGTATCTCTTGTGATGAAGATAATTTACAACCTTGTTTCTGATGAGAAACTATCATTGTTCAGTATTACTGAAAAATTGTTTCAAAAAAATGAACTGGAAGAACAGCAGGCATAGAAACTTCACGTCTTTGGAAGCAAGCTACATTTGTATGTGGTCATGTGAACCAAACTGGAAATGTGATGCTTTAGAATTAGATTGTCCAGTGTTCCCTGTCACTGACTAAAAATAACAAATAAAAAGAGTTCCCGCTATATTTAGTGAACGTATTTACAAAGAAAATAGTCCTTTAGTTGCCTAGAAAAGGATTTTTCTTTTGTCTTTTAAAGAATTTCTTTCTTTGTTTATACAAACCAAAAATTATGGCACGTTGTGTAACAAATGCTAAGTTTCCATGGGGAATGGTAAACCTACGAATATGCAATGTTTACAGCTTTCGGCTTCATACTTTCAGATATGCAAAGGAGGTGGATTTTATTCAACCCGAGAATATTACGGCGCAAGTTACTGCTTAGAACCGTGGTCTTTTATTTCAAGTTATTTTCTGGAAGTCTTTCTTGCGAACAAGGATACTAACAAATACATCCACAATCCTCTATGTAGACACTAGCACTCTCACGCTGCCTCTTGCTTTTCAAGACGCAGAAATGATTGGTCAGTTTTCGCGTCTCCCGTAGTGGTGGAAGCTTGTAATTCTCTCTCTCTCTCTCTCTCTCTCTCTCTCTCTCTCTCTCTCTCTCTCTGAAGTGGAAAAACTTGACGTTCTACTTCCAAATCGCTGCAGCAATTGCTTCCTCAATTGCTGTTGTTGTTGTCGCGATGACACGAAGATTTAAAGCGCCTCTACTGCAGAGGGATCAAAAGAAAAATATCAAGTAGCGCCGTCGCCCACTGTGGACAAAATTGGATGGGCAGGATGCTTACAAGTATCATATGGAGTTGATTTACACACACATATACACACGTGTGTGTATGTATAAATGAATATATATATATATATAATATATATATATATATATATATACATATATATATATATATATATATATATATATATATATATATATATATATATATATATATATATATATATATATATATATATATATATTATATTATATCGTAACTGGAATTACTACATTTTAAAGTTATTTTGTGCACACGCACACACACATACACACACACAAACATATATTCACATATGAACGGTGTGAAATTCTCATTAAAACAATACGAGAAGGTGTTTTAGAAAAGGCCATAATCAACGGGGACATTTTCCAAACTCGATGCTGTCTTCAAATACGAATGATAAATATATTGTTGTGAATGATGACTATCACCAGAAGACAAGAAATTCGCTTCGTAAATAACGGGCGTGTCTTCAAGGTGGAGCCAACATTTTTTTTATACTGGTAAACATACGAAATTAGTAAACACGTCTACTGAGTGCCTTTATATTTTCAACTTGACTCAAGTACTTACTATGTATGCTTATCTAGATTCTTCCCATTAACGAACTATTTGAAATTATGTCCCCCAGTCACTCGGAGTCTCCAGAGAAGCGCGCCGTGAAATCCTGCTAAAAGACAAATCGATGAATAAAAGAAGACCGGCGTGTTTACATCTGACAGGTGGAATGCACTCGCGGGAGCGCCGCCTCGAATCAAGAGGGGCCAAAGTTGAATCTGTTGGCCAAAGAATCTCCATACTTTGTCGCCATACCAGAGGAAGTACGTGTCTCTTTAAGAGAGATTTGTTGCGGACGGAGAGAGGTGGCCGGGGGGAGGCGGAGGGTGGGGGCAGCAGGAGAATACGGCGGTGGTAGGGGTGCCAGGCAAGGAGGTGGAATGGCACCCCTTAATGCCGCCGAATTCATGTGGTTCTGTTTGGACGGGCGTCGACGCTCAGGAATGGGGCTTTGCGGGAGGCATCGGCGACAGAACTAGAGTGACGTGGCATCAGAAACTTTTGATGTGAGTTCTTCAGGGCACGCGCGAGTGGTGATGTCAAGATGAACCTCTTTTTACCCAGAGAGTTTCAGTCACTTATCACGCTTGACGGTCTTTCTGACCCTGTCTGCATTCCTTGTTTGGTAATTAGTAGTAAATGCTTTTGCTTCTGGACAAAAAATAGTATTGTCTACTATTCCACACATGGAATAGTAGACTGTGTGAACACAGTTAATGTATAGGATAAGCCAGTAAGGCTGCAAATTGGTACGTTGATCATCCACCCTCCAATCATCAAACATACCAAATTGCAGCCCTCTAGCCTCAGTAGCTTTCATTTTATTCAAGGTTAAAGTTAGCCATAACCGTGGTAAAAGAGCTCATGGAAGTATAAAGTTATTCGCAATAAATAAACCTAAACATCGAATCCGGGCGTGGCAACAAAACGAGGACATAAACTTTCACGTCGCTTTTCTCATCCTGCAGACTGAGAGGACAAAACGAGAACATCAAGCGTCGTTACAAGGCGACACCGAACTCATTACTCTTCGAAGGAAGTTTTAAGTAGCAGCTCTCGAGCGCCGCCAGGTACTAAAGAGACCTTTAAACCATAATGCAGAGGACTTCGAGACACAGGCGATTAAGCATTTTAACTTCGCCAGATGCAGTCTCTGTCTGTCTCTATCGCTCTGCTTTTGGAATTACAAATAGACCAGAGTAAGAAATGTATTACGACGTCTAAAGGAGATTGAAAAGTGACGTGTCTAGAGGGAAAGGAGCATCACATGTGCATCTAAATGGTATGCAGATCCATCTACTCGGAAACTCTTAAGGAACCCGTGGCCTTGTTTTTCGACGTGACTGAACTATTGCCATCTTCACTTAAATAATACTAATTAGGGATAATGAAAACGATAAGACTTGCTATAACAACTACAGCAATTAATAACAATATAAGGCAAAATAATACTAATCAGAGATATTGATAACGATAAGACTTGCTGTAACAACTACAGTAATTAATAGCAAAATAAGGCAAAATAATACTAATTAGAGATAGTGATAACGACAGTAATTAATAACAAAATAAGGCAAAATAATACTAATTAGAGATAGTGATAACGACAAGACTGTTGTTATAACAACTACAGTAATTAATAACAAAATAAGGCACTGTAATAATATCCTGGAAACGGAATGCTGCTTTTCTTGTGTATGCTTTCATTCATCCAAACTTCATTGCAAGTTTTCCTCTGCCAATCATTTGCATAGTCATCATTGTCGTACTTTGCTTTTTCTGTTATTTGGTTCATATTTTCTCTCATGCACCATTTTCTGATGCATTTACTCCCGATATATTTATGTGGAATAACCGTTTTTTTAAAATTTACTCTTTCATTTTTATTGGTGGTCATCTGCGCTTTTCTGTTTCTCGGTATTATCAGAACCATACTTTTGCTACCATTCGTTTTTACCTGTAAATTACAAAATACACATGCATAACCATTTAAACATTAGATAGATTCCAATAGCACGTGGTGCTTCAGAGGAGAAAAGAGAGTAGTCATCTCAGATCGCGAACTGGTTTGTTTTTCGTTCGAATGTTAGATTGGGAATATTTTGAGACATGTCCTGTTTAAATAAAATAAAAAAAACTTTCAAAGTTATACCAAGAAATAAACAATCTGCAGCAAAGAAATAACACTTCGCCGGTCACTGAACCTGAATTCGGATTTCGTAATCGGATGAAGCAAGGTTACGGTTTTCGATGCCATATTGGCCACTTTGTGTAAACATTTCACATCTGAGATGCTTTGAACGTGATTGCAAATCATCACATCATTTGATATTTGTTTAATTGGCCAGAAGGTCTTAATGGCTCATGGTATGCGGCCACTTTTGATCACATGCTTGCACTGCATACGCACATACCAGTGTTTCTGTGAGCGCGCCTACATAGACTGTTTTCATACAAGACGAACGAGATGAAACGTAAACATGACAGGGTGGGTCTTTTTTTTTTGGGGGGGGGGGGATGAGGTTGATAGCCTCATGCCCTTCACTCTGACTGAGACCCACCACACCAGGTGTCCAGTTCATTGCCTAGGTCAACTAAGGGGTAATGACCTTCTCAGGCAAATGGCTTTAAACTCCCCGGCCCCGACCCCGGCGGGATCAGACTCGGGACATCACTTATATGAATGTGGAAGCGAATGTGAAGTACAGAAAAAAGGATGAATTACTTGAGTAATATGTTTCTTTTTCTTTTAAGATCACAGGATCAAGTGGTTCCTGATATAATGAGGATAATTGACTCTGTACATTTTCATTATTAAATAAAACTTTTAGAAGGAAAACCCGTAGATAAATTGGCAGCCTTCAAGCTGTCAACTCGAGGGTAAAGACCTTTTTCTGTGATTGCCTGTGATGGATAGACACACACTCAAACACGCACAGGGAAGATGATAGGCCAATATTATGCCACATCGTAGAAAAATCAGAGAAATATTAAATATGACTTATGTCACAAATCACTTCCTCACTGGCCACCTGCCTGAGGCGAGTTTGATGTCCATTCACAAGCGCCGTGAAATAAATGATTAACCAGAAGCATGAAGAAGAGACGAAGGAAAAGAAGGAAGGTGGAAGGTGATTGTGGGGGAGGTGACGGGTGGCGGCGGCGGCGGCGGCGGTGGGTGAGGGGAGAACTGTAGGTGAACATCTGGCATTAATACCCAGGCCTGCAGCACGAGGGGGTGGGCCAGCGGCAGCAGCAGCAGCAGGCAGGGGAAGTGCTGCTGCTGCTGTGCTGCTGTGCTGCCGCTGTGAAAGATAGGAGGAAGGAAACGCTCGACAGGAAGAGCCAGGAGAGAGAGAGAGAGAGAGAGAGAGAGAGAGAGAGAGAGAGAGAGCGCTGAAAGGAAAACCTGAAAGTATTACCTTTGGTAGTCTGTGAAAGGCGATGCGCACAGCGAATACAAAGCAAATAAAATGCGTTGCAGATCAAACAAATTAGTAATATGTAGAGTAGAGAGAGAGAGAGAGAGAGAGAGAGAGAGAGAGAGAGAGAGAGAGAGAGAGAGAGAGAGACTGAAACATTTGGAAATATGCGAAAGAAAATACTATTGAATTTTCTCTTTCGAAGAGTTATAGAGTATAAAATAACTGAGTCAGATTCGTTTTAGAAAGTGAAGTAACTGCCTAAGGAAGTGAAAAAATAAATAGATGAGAGAGAAAAAAGAAAAAAACTTTTCAGATTTGCTTTTGGAAATAGGAGAGAAAAATGGTGAAAATGTATGAAGTGAGATGAATTTTAGCAAAATTAAAAATAGTATACTATGTAAAAAGAAGAAGAAAGAGGAGGGAGAGAGAGAGAGAGAGAGAGAGAGAGAGAGAGAGAGAGAGAGAGAGAGAGAGAGATACTACGTAAAGAAGAAGAAGAAGAGAGAAGAGAGAAGAAGAATAAGAAGAAGAATAATAAGAGAGAGAGAATACTACGTAAAGAAGAAGAAAAAGAAGAATAAGGAGAGAGAGAGAGAGAGAGAGAGAGAGAGAGAGAGAGAGAGAGAGAGAGAGAGAGAGAGAGAGTGCCACTCCTCTTCCTCGTGCCTCAATTCCGTGCCAGTGCCAAGTAACAATTGCCAGCTAAGGATTATAACATTTACTACTTTTTCCCTCCCTTGCTCCTCAACGTTGTTCCTAGCCGTTTCGTCATTTGAAATGCCTCGGGCTGTGACCACATTTCACGTTCGGGAAATCATGTCGATTTTCCCACACAAAAAAAAAAAAGCCCCTGAGTTTTCAAAAATAGACGGGATGAAACGCTAACCGCAGAACGTTTCTGTAAAGGTCTTGGCTCCCTCTCTTAACCTCTTTTCTCACCTTGCTTCTTCTTCTTCCCCCCGTCTTCTTTTCTTTTTTTTCTGATTTTCGTTTCGACTTCTCCGCGACGCTCAATGAGAACAGAAGAACCCTAGCATCTCGTTCCTCCTTCGTGTCTAATTGGACGCTCTTTACTACTTGTTACTGGTCTGCCTTGACGATCTAGCTCTCTCTCTCTCTCTCTCTCTCTCTCTCTCTCTCTCTCAAGGTTTCGTTCATCTGCTTTACTCCCCGTTTGTATTGTTTTAAATGCATTGTAAGGTTTTATTTCCGTTATTCGTGCGTCTTCGATTTTTAGAACGTGCTGTGTGTTGTTGCTCCCTTCGAGACACCCTCGAGAATTCTACACTGTCAGTGTCGTCATTTCGTTTGCTATCAGGTATTTTTTTTTTCGTCCATACAGTTTCTCAGTTACAGATTATAGTTCCATTAATTTACGATATGCAAGGCCTCTTCTTTTCCTTTGATCTCTCTCTCTCTCTCTCTCTCTCTCTCTCTCTCTCTCTCTCTCTCACTCTCTCTCATATCTCTCTCTCTCTCTCTCTATATATATATATATATATATATATATATATATATATATATATATATATATATATATATATATATATATATATATATATATATATATATATATATATATATATACACACACACACACACACTAAGATTCAGGAATAAGTATCTTAATTCTTTTTAGGAAATAAAAACACTCAGTCGAATACAGGAAACAAAATCGGAAGGCATGGCTATTGGAAACACTAGAGATTTAACTCATGCCGTAAGTAAGCTTGGCAAGGTTTATCCATTTATTGTGCGAATAAATTCACAAAAGGTATGGAGCTTGTATTATATTTCAGGCTTCATTATATCCCATCGCATCCTGCGTCAGCCTGCCAAGGTATGGTGCAGGTTTCAGTAACGCTTGGTATTTTATAAGGCAAGAACGTTAACCCTGATCTTAAACCCTCCTCTTTGATTTGGGGTTGAGAACTTATGCTATGAGGGCGTGCTTTTAACAGCATGGGAAGCATGGTTCTAATTCCCCATTATCATTTCCTTCAAAATACATAAGTAACTTTGTAAAAGTCACATGAGCTGTAAATAACTGCAAAACTCACATGAGCTCTAAATAACTGCAAAACTCACATGAGCTGTAAATAACTTTGCAAAACTCACATGAGCTGTAAATAACTTTGCAAAAGTCACATGAGCTGTAAATAACTGCAAAACTCACATGAGCTGTAAATAACTGCAAAACTCACATGAGCTGTAAATAACTTTGCAAAACTCACATGAGTGCAAAACTCACATGAGCTGTACATAACTTTGCAAAACTCACATGAGCTGTAAAATACTAGTCTCCTCATGGGAAAAAAGTGAACTAAATTAAGTAAATTATGTTGTTATATAAACAAATAAAATAAAAAAAAAAACTGGAGGGAAATTACTCCTTTTTGTTTTACTAAATTTCATTGCAATTATTTTTCAGTGAGCGTATTCGTTAGATGTGGGTATTGTTTATACATAGATGTATAGAAAATTCATACTGACATGTCAGCTTCTGGATTCTCAAATATTTTTGTAATTTTGCCTTCGATAATTATGGCTTCGATTCTCGATTCTCAGATATTTTTATAATTTAGCCTCCGATTATTATGACTTCGAATTTCATCTGAAAATGAGAATAACCTCATTCATGTCTTGAAAGGTCTCGAGTCTTTCAGTAGAAATCGTATCCTGAAATTAAAATAAATTGAGAAGGAAGGAAGGCTTTGTGGCCTCTACAATGCACAGTTTGTATATTTTGACAAGTATTTATCGTGGCCAGCAGTTGTTCCTTCACCCCTTCTCTGCCTGTAGTGCAGTTCTTTCGACGCCGATGGCTGTCGATTGAATTGAATTGAACTGCATATAGAATTAAGGCCAAAGGCCAAGCACTGGGACCTATGAGGTCATTCAACGCTGAAGAGGAAATAGACAGTAAAAGGTTTGAAAGGTGTAACAAGGTGAAAACCTCGCAGTTGCACCATGAATCAATTGTCAAGGGAGGGTTGAAAAAAAAGTTAAGTATATCTTAGTTTAACCAGATCACTGAGCTGATTAACAGCTCTCCTAGGGCTGGCCCGAAGGATTAGATTTATTTTACGTGGCTAAGAAGCAACTGGTTACCTAGCAACGGGACCAACAGCTTATTGTGGAATCCGAACCACATTATGACGAGAAATGAATTTCTATCACCAGAAATAAATTCCTCTAATTCTCTTCATTGGCCTGTCGGAGAGTCGAACGCTAGGCCAACAGGGTGCTAGCCGAGAGAGCTCTACCCACCCCTCCAATGAAGAACTAAGAGAGGGCGGAAAGGAAGATGGAAGAAAGAGAATATGGAAGGCGGTACAATAAAAGTAACGAAAGGGATTGCAGCTAGGGGCCGAAGGGGCGCTGCAAAGAACCTTAAGCAATGCTTACAGTGCACCGCATGAGGTGCACTGGCGGCACTAACCCCTTACGGGGGTCGATGACTATCGTGGTGACGTGTAAAGAACGGAAATAAGTCAACGATAAGTGACATCCATTGAGGCTCTGTCATCTCTTTTAGACGTGTATTATTTAGTAACTATCCTAATATTCCAGTATTACACCCTTTCATATTGCAGAATTACGCAGCCAGATGTTATATTTATATTTTATGTCTTTTTTTCCCCATAATCTATGCCCTGATATTTGGCGATAATTACTGCCATTCGATTAGTAAACTTTCAGTACCTAGTATTAGTCACTGAACTGAGGGCAATTATGAACTGTACTGCCATCCGCACCTTATGTATCAAAATATATTTCCTAACCAATTCCTAAATGGCACTAATGAACTGGCTCTACCCAAGAGCTAATTATAAGAATCGAGGATGACCTCAAAGACGGAAAACACGAGATGAAACTACATATTCAGCCAGGCTTTCGCCACTTCGCTAGTTTCATGCGATGTCCTTCGAGGAAGAAGAGGCGGGGTTTTGTTCCCCCAATCGCCAACAATCATCTTAAAGATGAAAAGAAAGAAAGATAAAGTTGGTTCGCAGCCGACAGACTTTGCTGCCACAGAGTTTCATTGAATTCAGAAGATACAGCCCCAGTTTTATCACGCTTATAAATCAGACTGCGTGCAGGGGTGTGAGCATTACTTATAGCCGGTAGGGATAGACAAATGACCCACAAGAGAGGAAAAGCCATAACATAAATTCAAACTTTTTTCAGATGGAGATCAAAGGATTTAGCATCGAAGCAATCGAAAATTAATCCATTAGTGGAATGTAAGCTGTGTTACAGTCCAAGCAATCTGTTTTACAGTCTGTGCAGTCTTTGTTCGTGAGATGTAACTTTTGAGAGAACGATTTTGGCCGTTTTAATAGTTTACTATTTTCCAGTGCGGAGTCGAGCTTCACGAGTTAATGGCCCAGTAGGCTTGCTTGGTAATTTTGATTGATAATTTATGCAAACTATATGTCTGCTCGTTAAGCGCTTTCATAAAGTCAGCTGGATGATAGTGACACTTTATAACCCGTTTTAGATTTCCTGCCATGCATGGAAGCAAAAATTGCAAATGTGCAACCCGTTTAGGAGCTTAGGGAAAATTGGAATGTGATGTTTGTAGGTTTCTCTGTGATTCCTGCAGGTTTCAACGATGTAATAATAATAATAATAATAATAATAATAATAATAATAACGGAGAGAGTAAGAGAGTAATAAAATTATCACATGTAAATCTGCCTTATCCCAAACTAAAGAATGTTACCATAATACGATAAAAAATTATTACGACTTTATGACTTCACTGAGCGTAAAATGACAGATAAAGTTTTCTTTTAAAACAAAGTGCACGACGAGTCTTCAGTGGAGAGAGAGAGAGAGAGAGTAGTGTTTAGTAAAAGCATTCTCTAAAATGTTTAGACGTGGTGGAGAAAGCTTGATTTAAAATACCTTTTGTAAGATTGGGAAAGAAAGAGAGAAGGAACAAACATAAACTGAGGCATCAGGAGAACGTTGGATGGTGAATTTCGACTCTCATTTGTTCACATTCTAAATGTGGCCATGATTCAGAGGTGTCTGCATGAAAAGGCTTATTAATCATTCGTTTTCTTTCACATGTAAACAGTTTACCCGGTGGGTAGCCGAAGTGGATGGCAATACAGCCTCGTTAGAAGTATGGACGTAAACATGTATGGAACATGTTTGGTGCCGATGAACCGCGTTACCGTTTTCCATTTCAAAACACAATTAGAAGGTGCTTGTTGAAGATGGACGGAGTTATCGTGGAGCGCTTCAGAATAAGAGAACAGGTCTTTTTGTTTTTGATGGGTTGGCATTTCTGAACACGAACGAAACACTGCTATAATTGATTTGATTGAAATTTAGTCACTTCAAA
This sequence comes from Macrobrachium rosenbergii, assembly GCF_040412425.1. Lineage (NCBI taxonomy): Eukaryota > Metazoa > Arthropoda > Malacostraca > Decapoda > Palaemonidae > Macrobrachium > Macrobrachium rosenbergii. The sequence continues at coordinate 46,353,235 of NC_089762.1, read as the reverse complement.
AAACGTACAAACTTGCTTTTATGTATTAAGTCCGTTCGCATTTGGTTAGTACTAACTTCAGTATTTATTCCTTTATTTAATCTTGTCTCACTTACGAGAGTGGGTTCAGAAGGTGTTAGGCTTCCGGATTTCTGCAAACATTTTGGAATGCTGACGATGTCTCCACGCCCTTCTCTACTATGAGTATACAACCACAGTCAATTAACTGTCAGGTATCAAATTCGTCGTGGCAATATGGATTTTTTAATGGAAAATAGTCTGTTTCACGTCCTCCTCCATGACTCATTGCACTAACAACGTTTCCTTTTATATATATATATATATATATATATATATATATATATATATATATATATATATATATATATATATATATTCCAGCCACCAGGCGACTTAGATGGGTCAGGAAAGGGGCTTGGGTTAGCAGATTAAAACCTACACTTTCGGAAAATAGGAAGGCTCGACCGTTTTGGCGCCATGCTATGAAAGGGAAAAGTCATATAGTATATATATATATATATATATATATATATATATATATATATATATATATATATATATATATATATATATATATATATGAGTGTGTTTGTGTGTGTGTCTATCTGTCTGTCTGTCTGTGTGTCTGTCCATGGGAATGTATGCAAATGTGTAAATATACACACATGTATGCCTATACAAATATGAACATGCTATGGGCAATTGTTTCCAGATGGTCACAATCTCTCTCTCTCTCTCTCTCTCTCTCTCTCTCTCTCTCTCTCTCTCTCTCTCTCTCTCTGTTTTATTACCTAGATTATTTTTTAGACTACACAAATACATTTTTATTGTTATAAATCAATATAGCGTAACATGAAACGAATAAATGACAGTGAAACACGTCGTTATGGCAAGCTAAAAACTGGTGAGCACTTCGCGCAAGAGAGAAGCTTCGGGAAAGTTTTTCATCTGCAGCAACAACAACTATTTAAAAAATCAACAATGAACAGTCTTTCTTTCCATCATGGATTTGTGGAATTTACTATACAGGTCACTTATGATTCTTTATTAAATTACAAGTGCTGTAACCCCGAAGAATAAACACCGAAAGATGCCGAGAACGCGAACAGAGCTGGTGCAGAACGCGCAAGGAAGAAAGTTGTGAATCAGCGCAAGTGACGTATGATCTCACGCATTCCTGGAAATGTTGGCAGCGAGTGGCTGATCTCTCTCCTGTAGCCCCCTCTCATCGTCTCTAGTTAATCCTTATATCCACCTCTTTCCCCTACATCTATGCCAGTCCCCACACAATGAAAACATTAATTTGGTTCAGTTGGGAGTAGAGAGAGTTAGAGGCACAAAGGAAGAGCGAGGAATAGCAGGGCTGGGCGCCTGTTGGTAAAACAGTAGCATTGTTGTGGTTGGCGATAGCAAGGTTCCTTGTGGACAAGACCCCTCCCATTGTCTCGTACGACGCGCGGCAGGAGCAAATCCTAGGTGGCGTTGTCAGCGGTAGTTCTTGAGAGAGAGAGAGAGAGAGAGAGAGAGAGATAATACCATTTTCTCAGTGTAGAGACAGTAGCTCCCTCTGGATTCAGTGCCAAAATACCGGTAGGGCATACCTCTGTCAACCTGTCAAACGGATCGGTCTGTACAAGAGAACTGATAAATTCACTTAGTTCTATAAACTGTCGCAGCAATAACTTTGATCATCGACGCCGGAAATATAATGTTTACTGTAGGAATTGATAACTTGTCTGTCCACGAAGGGAAAATATTATTAATATTCTGTTATAAAGATCCTTTCTTCGTCTTGATAACATGCTTGAGTGAGAACCGTCATCTTCCCAAGATCTGTCGAATGTGGACAGTCAACCTCCTTTTTCTGATAATCAGTAGTTGTGGCACTGACAGTATATATTGGCATTAATGTTTTAGGTAATAATTTTGTTCATTATAAATTTCTATTTCATCATAAATTTCTATTTCAGTCGTCGGTAAACTAAAAATAATTCCTGAAGCGTTAAAATTACACACTTATTCAGATGATTTTTGAAATATCAATGAGCAGCGATGGAGAGAGAGAGAGAGAGAGAGAGAGAGAGAGAGAGAGAGAGAGAGAGAGAGAGAGAGAGAGAGAGAGAGAGGACTGCTGAGGACGAATATTGAACGAAGTAAATGTCACCAATGATGAAGACAATAAATAAAAATGTTGGTTACAATCACAAATTAATGATTTAAAGCAGGATTCGAACCAGGCATTGGTTTCGACGACAGAGCTCTTACCAGTTTTAATTCCCTTTGGGTGTAAGTTATTCGTAAGGTGCAGTGAACTGCATAACCGGATTTGTGACTTAATGATCATTGAAAAAGTCACGAGTGTATGTGACGAAACTTAATAATTAGCTTAGTGTTACAAATTTACTGATCAACTATCATGGTGGTAATGGGATGATATAGCTTCTCAGTACAGAACGCGAACTCGGCAGGGGTATGTAAAGCAGAGTCGATATCAATTTATATCTCTCTAAACCAGGCATCGTTTTCAATCCTGCCGGGGACGAAGTACTGTACTTAATCATTTTAATTTTCCTTGGATGTAAGTTATTCCTAAAGAATAGTGAACAGTAAATTAAACGATATTTGTGGCTTAGTATTTGTGAATATCTATTTATCTATCTATCTATCTATCTATCTATCTATCTATCTATCTATCTATCTATCTATCTATCTATCCATCTATCTATCTATCTATATATATATATATATATATATATATATATATATATATATATATATATATATATATATATATATATATATATATATATATATATATATATATATATATTCGTCACAGCATAAATTTACAGAATGATAATCTTAAAACCTGTTTTACCATTAGTTATCATTAGTGTTTTGCATTTTGTCTATCTTCCCTCAATAAAATTTTCAGTGATGACAGAGTTGTTTTAAACTCCAGCTTGATGAGGAAATACATTAACAGCCGCTTCACTAGCATAATGTAGTAAATTCAGTGTGCATATGTAGTGCAGTTTTGACATGTGAGGTTTATTGTATTGAAAGAAGTGTAAGAGTAATTTTTTCATCGCTGAAAGTTTCCTTCTCACTTCTTCTCTCTGTCTCATATATTGAGAGTTTCGAAAAGCAAATGGATAGTAGTATTATCCATTCTTCATTGTTGTCAACAATATCTTCCTGTTGATCCATTCTATGGTTTTGCCGCAACAGAGCTTATGTCATCTATCCGTCACCTGAACTACAAAGAAAGATGTACAATCATTTTTAGGTTTTTAAAAGAAGGGGAAGAAACGAGTTCAAGATTTCCATGGTTATCATAAATCGTCTCTCTATACAGAAAGTTTATAAAATTTTACGACTGTTTACGGCCCCATGTTACTAATACCTATGAGAGGATGGGTTAATTGTACGTGGCATCGAATATCACAAGGGAAAACTAAACTTTCTGAAGTATTTAAAAAAAAAATATTTATCCTTAGATGTTACGAATGACAGAGGAATGATAATCTAGACTTATTTGATAAATACAATAACAGCTGATGTGAATGACTAGGAAGAAGGGGGTAGATCTATTTGATAAATACTGTACATTAATTGCTGATAGGAATGCTTGAGAACAAGGAAACAGATTTACTTGATAAATACAATAATAGTTGATAGAATGATTGGGAAGAGGGGAGTAGATCTATATGATAAATACAGTAATTGCTGATAGGAATTCTTGAGAACAAGGTAATAGACTTGCTTGATAAATACAAGAATAGCTGATAGAATGATTGGGAAAAAGAGAGTAGATCTGTTTGATGATAAATACAGTACATTAATTGCTGATAGGAATGCTTGGGAAGAAGGGAGTAGATTTATTTGATAAATACAATAATAGCTGATAGAATGATTGGGAAGAAGAGAATAGATCTATTTGATAAATAAAGTAATTGCCGATAGAATGATTGGGAATAAAGGAGTAGATTTATTTGATAAATACAGTTGTAGCTGATAGAAGGACTGGGAAGAATGGAGTAGATGTATTTGTTAAATACAATAGTAACAGATAGGAAAAATTGAGAAGTGATGAGATCTATTTGTTAAACACAAATATAGCTGATAGAAATGATTGCGAAGAAGGGAGTAAATTTAGTCGATTCCATTCTGTTAGATGAGGAAGTCTTTAGAATGAATAGGTTATTCTCAGAAGTATAAAGAGGGTTTCAAGGAAAATTAATTTTCTAGGGTAAAATACCAACGCTAATTTTATTTTCATTTTGTGTGTGTCTGTAATACACTCTTGCTTCATCAGAGCACCGAGCAGAGTCCACATTGCATTTTCGAGGGGAAATTCTAAGCATTTGTAAGGAAGAGTAATAAGTTAATATATTAAGAGAAGAGCAATGAGTTAATCTATTAAAAGATAACGTTCTACAAGAACAGTATTCTTCTACAAAACACAGCATCAGCGGTTCTGTCAAGCCCTAATGAAAGCTGCATCATGTTACCTCCCGCGATGCAACCGGGGAATCTTTCCACTGTTCCTGCTGTCCAGAAGCAATGCAAACGAAGTGTTTCCTCGGCAGTCGAATGAACACCAGCATTCCAGTTTCGAGAACGTTAGCAGCAAACGGAAGACATTTGAAGAACGATTTTTGTAGGCATAGCGGTTGCTCACGAAAGTGTGCATCTAACGAGGAGCCGGGAATAGTTTTGGCACTCTATGCTAACCTCTCTCGTGACGTCATGACCGTAAACAGTAGTCACGAGAGAGAGAGAGAGAGAGAGAGAGAGAGAGAGAGAGAGAGAGAGAGAGAGGATTTGATATGCTCGTAGGTAGTACCGATTTTCTTTTTTGTCTTTTTGGAAAGGTTAAAATTAAAACCCCAGGTTGCTCATTGAAAATATGAATTTTTATGAAATATAATTTCTCATATCCTTAAATTGAAATGATCTTTATGAATTGTGTTAGAAGTGAATAACACCCGAAGAGAGAGAGAGAGAGAGAGAGAGAGAGAGAGAGAGAGAGAGAGAGAGAGAGAGAGAGAGAGAGAGAGAGAGAGAGAGAGAGCAACGGATGGATAAGATTCTGATTGAAGAAAAAAGCCTTCAGAAAAATCAACAGGTAAATACATTGTTCAAAATAGATAGAGAGTGAACATTAGACTTGATAACATTCCGTGTGAGAACACTGACAGCAATTTAGTATTTTCAAACTAGCAGGCACAGTATATGTTTTATTACTATACACTGAAAAATCTCGTGTTCACACTGTAATTTGACACGGACGGCAAAGTGGGCTGGAGGGATAGAAAAGTGCGTGAGTGGTTTTGTATAGTTAGTAAGAGAAAAAAAAAAAAAAAAAATGTGCCCGTACTTATAAACATCTTTTGTGTATATAGGGCCTGGGGCCTGATGGTACATGAGGTTAAAATAAACCACCACTTTCAAGAAGGAAGAGACGGGAAAAGAAATTAGGCTGTATTTGTAGTCAGAATATAACACCATTTAAAAAAACTTACATGAGGTGAATTCTTACATGAGGTGTTTATACATATATATATATATATATATATATATATATATATATATATATATATATATATATAATATATATATATATATATATATATATATATATATATATACATACACATATATATATATATATATAATATAGTATATATATATATATATATATATATATATATATATATATATATATATATATATATTATGTCTCAGTTCCAGCAAAATTATATCTCAGGAGTTGTAGCCAATATTTGCAAAAATTGCATGAATAATTAAAATAGGATATCTGTTTGCAGAAGAAAAAAATATTATTAAAAAAAACAGATTGCCGGGAAGTTTTTTTTTTTGGCGAAAGAAAGTTTTTCCTCTTTATAAAAAATGCCCTACGAAGTCTTTTGGGAAATGTATAAGAACGCTAATTAAAAAATGTGATCATATTTGTTAGAAATTGGTTAGCAATGTGTTGCAGATAATAATCCAGGTTTTAACAAAGCGGATCATATTTTTTGGAAAACACTTAGTGTTTAATGAGAAAAAATAGTACGTAATGAAAAATAAACTAGTTCTCACCCTTTCAAAATACCTTTAACTGGAAAAACTAGTGCATACGTTAAGGAAACATTATAATTACTGGGAATTCTTTACGTAATGTAAAAACTAGATTTACTGTAAAAAAGATAAATTTGTTGGATTGATCTCAGCAGTGATTGCCAAAAACTGTAAAATACAACTTCGAAAGATATATTTCTGGCAGAAAATTTTCCTCTTTCCGGAAAGATATAAACGGGAAGTTCATGAGCTGTTTTATTGCCCAACCCATTTTTTTTTTTGCTTCAAGACTTGTAGCTATTACTGAGAGTATTATAGATTTCTTGGTGGGCGGAACGTAAATTGAGTTTTCAGGTGATAGCTGAATTATAGATTAAATCAGTGAACAGGAAAAAACTGTGGCTTTTTTTTAATATTAGTACAGTAAATAAAGAATTGTATCAACAACTCGGTATAATTTTACAAGCATTGAGTATGCTTTTTGTAATACAGAAGAAAAGTTTTAGCCAATCCTAAAAATCAGTCAAGATCAAGTGTATGTATTGCCATTTACACCATGTGGGATATTTCGGATCTATTTCTAAAAGGTACTAAAACTGCCGTGACTGGAAAACACACGGAAATATAAACGCAATACACTGAGACGTGAGCCGATATATATGAAATTAGTATTTCGTTATTTAATCATAATTGAACTGATTAATTTTCAAACAAGAAAATTAAATAAAAATAGCAAAGTTGAAGAAACAGTTACAAGCGATTTAGCTCTAATGAAGAAGTGATACTAAACAACGCAAATATGGACAAGGGTAAAGAATAAGTTAATGAAATAAGATTAATTAATTGTGGGTTATCATTAATTGTGGGTTATCTGGCGTCACAACTACCAGGGTCACTAACGCCGATAATGAAATAAAGAGAGAATTGAATAGCGATGTCGGACGAGAAGATAAAATGTTAAAGGCAGTACAGCTTGTCAGGACTCTTGTTAGCTGGTTCATGCTCGAACGCAGAAACACCAAGATTATCAGAATTTTGATAAACTTAGTTACGATTACTTTATAAAAATTTATAATTACAATTGCCTCAAATGAGGCCGTGGTACATACTTTAATGTAATTAATTACATTTAAATTAAATTGTCGGCTCCAACCCTGTTTACGTCGGAGGTGGTTAGGAGTGAGGATAGGTTGGCATCGTGGTGTTATCGGTAGAAGAAGGGTTAAAGTAACGAATTCCGAATTCCCTATTATTTGATAACTTGTAATAAAAAGTGTAAACATGAAATACGTCATGACTTGGGAATATTGGCAGAGCCTGTATCAACAAACTTTTAATGATCCTTGAATACCTATTTGTTAAACATGTTTCCCAGTTGAACACCCAGACCTGTGCGATGCTTGTATACCATTCATGAGATCCCTGTTCCTTTGCACTTTCAAGCTGGCTTATATATATATATATATATATATATATATATATATATATATATATATATATATATATATATATATATATATATATATAATTGGCTTAGAAGACTGGGACAGTTGTGACCCAGAAACGGTGACTTCAAATAAAGCACACCTCATAGTATGCCATGTCAGTCCTTCCACCTTTGATGTTTATCCAATTTCTATCTATCAATTATATATATATATATATATATATATATATATATATATATATATATATATATATATATATATATATATATATATAATTTAAATATCACTTTCTCTCTCATGCAGATATACTACCCAATACCTCTGCCTCTTTTCCTTCATCATCGAGATCTAGCAAACAGCATCACTGAGAAATCAAGAACATTTCTTCTCTTTCATTTTTCGCGCTCACGCGCAACACCTTTGCGGCCATAAATTCATCAGACTTTTGGAGGTTGCAATGCTTCCTGAGCTGCCACCTTCGTCGTCTTCTTCGTCTTCTTCTTCTTCTTAAAAAAAACGGAAGAAAGAGGTGTCTCGAGGCAAATGCCAAGACGTGGAAAACTCTCTCCTGTAGACGACCTTACCTTTCTCTCAAAGCAACTAACTGCCTTTGGCTTTAGCTCGAGAGATGACTCCATCTTCAAGTCCGTGGGTCAGCTGGGATTTGCTGTGCTTTTGCCAGTAAGTTTCTACTGAAGACAGCTCCAGATAGGTGACTCGGATGAAATTTTATAACGCTCTCAGGTATTTTTTCATGAAATCTCTTTCTGGATCTTTACAAAAACTGATCACTATGTCTATGCCACCAACTGGAAAGGCTAGCCTCCCAAAATGTTACAGAGATGCTGACTTTTTCAAAGTACTCATATTGACTTTGCCACCTCAGAAACAGTGAGGTTTAGGATTGGGTTGAGTAGAAGGAATGTATCAGAGGTGTACGGTCTTTGATAGTGACATTGTGATGTCCACTGAATATTGACATACATATCCTTCCATATTGGAATCTAAATTTGATCCTGTGGATAATTATTAAGTTATTATTCCGTATCATGTATTTGATACTAGTTTCCATAACCATTCTTTAAACCCCTTTCCAAAATATGTTACTAAATTTCATCTTAAAAAGTACCATAGCAAGAAAAAAAAATCATTAGCAATCAAAATGTTGTAAGCATGGAACAGAAACATAACTAAAATTCATTACTTGTTTTTAATCATTTTCATTGACTCGAAAGAATGTTAGTGTTGAGCTTTTAATACAATAGAATGGAATGAAAACCGGTAATCTCTCGGGTTTCCCAGAACCTGTTAGATTACAAGTTTTCTTAATGAGGTTCATAGACGTTTGGGTGGGACAGCCAGACCAGACGAAAGTGGGGAAAAGGAAAATGAAGGAAGGAAAAGGAAAATGGAGGGCACTACCACGAGGGAAGAGAGAGGAAAATCAGGAAGAAAATAAGCAGGAAGGGAATTCCAGCGGTTGGGGTGACTTAATGATGTTTTCTCATTCAACGTATTTTTCTTGTGCGTCAGGCTCTGGCTAATGCTCTTTTCTCTCTCTTCTTCTGATCGTAATTATCTTTATTACTTTTTTCACGTTGAAGGACAGGCTCACATAAAGATGATGTGGGGATTTGGCAAGCACTGAGCTACACTGCCCTAAAATGGAAGATTGCAGTATCTGCAAAAATACAAAAGTGAGAAAAATGGTAGATTACTCCCTTGCCTTACTACTGATTTTGCAGATACTGCAAATGGGACCCCCTAAATAATCGTGGTAAGCATTGAAGAAGAATCAATCTGAAACTGCAGTAACTTGTGTATTAGTGTTTCACGAGCCCAGTAGGTGGCATATCTCAATTTCGAAAATTTTGCTCAGTAAAATTTAGGGCAGTACACACTTTCGCGTCGTATATCTGAATGATGGACAGTAAGAAATAATCTTTTTTTCCACCTCGGCCCAGGTGATTTATAGATTAATTTGTCAAATGGATTCTGTCTTCACCACTGTTTGCCATCGGATATCGGGGTGTTTGAAGTGATGGTGATGAATAAGATTTTAAACTGGAAAGAACTGAATCTTTGCATGCAGATGAAAGTGTCAGTAACCATTATCATGTGTCATTCTCAATAAACTTTATATTAGGAACTAGATTTTTTTGAGGTGTTTCATGGAAGTCGGGAATAATTACAACTAAGGACTCTCACTCCTTTGCTATTATATGCCTCTAGGACCTACTTTTTATATCCGTTAAAATGAACCTATCTTCATGAGCACGTCGTTCAGATTTGAACCATCTGAACGTAGGAGCCGCGCTATGAACAGAAGGCTGGTCCTACATACAGCAGCAACAGTGGCAAGCCACTAGGCTTGATTCTGTTTTCAACAGAAGCCGTAACATCAGCAACAAGACAAACAACAAGAGTTTCAAAACTGAAAGAGCTGCAACAACAGTGTCATTCGTCATGTGTCAAAGAGCTGTCTTCCTTTGACGCAGAACCCGGAGGCATTCTTTCCTTAATTAATGCCAATTCTGAGCGCCAAAACTAATTCGTCTGATGATCTCCGCCGAGCAACAAGGCATGGCGTTATGACACCTTTCTTAACTGCCTAATGTCTTCATCGGGAGGGGACTCTTGGCTCTTCGTGCTTCCTACGTAGGGTTCATGAGACATTCCCCCTGGCTGCTTTGTTTTCCTAAGAGAATGGGGTGAGAGAATAATTGTGGTGATGGACGCAGTCATAGTCAGTCCACAAACATACATTATATATGTATATATATATATATATATATATATATATATATATATATATATATATATATATATATATATATATATATATATATGTATACACACACACACACACACACACACACACACACATATATATATATATATATATATATATATATATATATATATATATATATATATATATATATATATATAATGTGTATTCCTTTAATGACCATGAGTGCATCCATCAATGCAATATACACTATATGGGTCCAATTATTCTGGTGGTTAGACATCTCTTGCCACCTAAATGAAATTTCAGATTCATATCCCGAGCGACCTAGAGCACTTCAGGCACTTTTCATCAAATCCCATTGCCCTTCTTACCTAAGCAGTAAAATAATTCGGTAGTAAGTCGACTGTGGTAGATCGCAAGTAGGGTGGAAAAGGGCGTGGGGCTAAAAATTTCACCTCAGAAGACTTGATGAGAATCGGGACGCTTGTACATTTTTGAAAACCCCCATTTCTGAAGAAAAATTGGCCAGTGATGTGTGTGTGTGTGTGTGTGAACATTTGGTTATTCGAGAAAACAGGAAATTCTGCTTAATCTTTTTAAATGGGGAAGTGTGACTGTTCACACGAAAGGGAAATTGCAGAGGTTCGTGTGAAGTCGGAAAGCCCTATTCACGTGAATGGAAAAATTCTGAAAAAGTTTATGTTCAAGTGTGAATTCTGGCTACTCTTACATGTTGTGAAGTTCTCGGTATTTACGGCAGTGGAGGGAGCGCCTGTTTATTTTCGTCTACTTTTACAAACACTTGAGTTATATTAAATTTCTTAACCCTGGTTTTTATTTCATTCTCTGTTGCTGGCGTTCAAATTAGCTGTTTGTGGATGTTGTGTGAGATGTAATACCATAATTATAATCATCGTTTGCACGCGCATCATGTCAGGTGATTCCATCCATCCATCCGTGTTGATAGATTTGCAGTTAATTGTAAGTCTTGCCTTTTCATACTCCTAGGTTCAGGAATGGATATTTCTGCAGAAGCCTTATTCTTTTTTTGTGAATCAGTTGTAGAGTGATTTCTGCCTCAGTCGTGTGGTTGAATCGTTGTAGGTTCAAAATTTGATACTAATGCCTTTTTTTTTTTTTTTTTGAGTGGGCTGACAGGTGTCCGCCCTTACTTTTTTTTTTTCTTAATTATTCTACTATGTTATCTACTTGTTTGTTGTTGTTTTACTTTTTTTCTATGTCATTTCTCTTTACTAGTTTATTCTTTATCTTTCCCTTTCCTTCTCTGTACAGGGCTGATTTACTTCTACTGTAGAGAACGAAAGCAAGTGAAAACATTGATTCGAAACGAATTCAGAATTGAATTTTTCCAATTTTACTCTACTTCAAGCCACTTCTTTTATTTGACTCTTTCAAAGACTTGTTAGGCAAATCAGTTCTTCATGAGAAATGAGAATGAAATTTAATAAACAATGTTGTAAGAGAAAATTTATCCAGCTTGATTGTAATTGATAAAACTTTCCTAATCAGCCATAAATGATTCAGGAGATAGTTTATTTGAGTTACGACTCGAATTCAGATATACATGCAACGCTGTCAAGACGCACATCATGCAAAATTTGGAGGAGAGAGGCGGATGGCATGAAAAGGGTAGAGCAATGAGCAGCAGGGCTGAGGGAATGACAGGAGTGGAGTGTGCGAGGTGGTTGAGGCATTCGAGGTGGTTGAGGCATGTTGGAAGGGGTTAGGTGGGAAGAGGTAAGGTTGGCAGCTTCCGCGGATGCCGCATAGCAGCCTCCGCTCCCCTAGAACTTCACAATAGATCATAACCGTTTTCCATGCGCGTGGACCCATAGGTGCGCGATTGCGCTGACACATTTCTTTTTTTTTTTTTTTCCGTGAATCAAAATTAACATTCTGTACTACAAATTTATAGGTGTATATGAGTTCCAGGTCACATTCATCACAGGTGAGTGTTTGTAAGAGCCACAGTGACCTTCCTTGGAACATTGGGGGTGGTGGGTTAAGCAGTTGTCTTACACTTTTGGACCGTGCGAACGGCTGAAAGGATAATCTACACATTTATTGTTTATTTATTAGTTTCTGTTTATGATTCTAGGCAGTAGTGGAGAGCGTATGAAAGTATTGTCCAGAAACTGAGAAGTCTTTGTGGCTATCAAAAATATATATACTTAGATTATTCTCAGGCTAGAGCAGTGACTGTGTCCAACAATGAAATTTTTCGAGTTAAAAGAGAGATTTAAATATATAGAGAGAAGGAGTCTGGGAATGGATCAGAGAATTCAGTTGAACTTTCGCAAAAACATATTCTGATTTGCCATGATAACCGATCAAGTGACAAATGCTATCAGAATGCAGGAAACAAGAAAACGCATTCCAAAAAGAAGCTATTCATTGTTTATTAAGGGTGAGTTGTACCCTATTCCTACGTGATTTTGGGAAATATTATTTCGAGCCTAGAAACAATGAATTCCTTAAAATATTTTGCCTCATAAATAATAAAGAAAAAAAAAGGTCCTGAAAAACAGTTTAGAAAACTAGTTATCAAGAAATTACTATCTGCGTCTTATTGGTGTTTGAGTTTGTTTTTCCAGAGATGAAGGAAATAAAAGGAAAAGTGACACTTAAACTGGGTTGACGTTCCCAGAAAAAATGAAGTGCAATGGGAGGTTTATATTGATATCTCGATTAAACAGTGAAAAGAATTTAATGAACAGATATCATCTCTTCTTAAACAGAGCAAAGAATTTAATGAACTCGAAGCTGTGTCTTACCAAATCGGCCTTTTACATCGATTGCAAGTTTTGGTGGAACAAGCTTGCATACGAGACATTCTCTAATGAACAAATCTTTTTTGTTTGATGTTTCCTGAATAGTAAAGGTAAATGAATGAAAACTAAAACACACTCACACACACACAAGGAATCCGGAGTTTATTATTTACTGAAAGTTGAAAACTTTGAATAGAATCGATAAAAATGTATGCAACGCAAAAACTTGGTGCATTTCTTACTTTATACATATATTACACACACATATATATGTATATTATGTATGTGTGTGTATGTATATACATACATATGTATGCATATATATATATATATATATATATATATATATATATATATATATATATATATATATATATATATATATATATATATATACACACACACACATATCAACTTTATGGAGCCGTGCCTCCATAATGTCTTGGCCTTCTAGTTCTCATTTTTGAATAAGGTTGGTAGCTCCTTACGTTTTTCCCTCATGGTTGCTTCCCAGAACAGTTGAGTAATTACCTGGCACGTAATAGATTTTTTCAGGAAGAGGCCGTAAATCACTGCTCGACCTTGTTGCCGGAAATCTCGCCCGAGTGTGAGGCTGGTAACCATTTATTAAGCAACGAGCTTTGATGTTTGCAACGCAGGGCTATTCAAGGCGGTTCTTTATATCCTTTATAATTTAACATTTAGTTTATCAGAGAGAGAGAGAGAGAGAGAGAGAGAGAGCAACCTCCCTCTCCTTCCATGAGTCTTGCAGAAGACTTCACTTGGGGAGAGAGAGAGAGAGAGAGAGAGAGAGAGAGAGAGAGAGAGAGAGCACCTTCTCCCTCTACTTCCACGAGTCTTTCAAGAGACTCCATCTAGAGAGAGAGAGAGAGAGAGAGAGAGAGAGAGAGAGAGAGAGAGAGAGAGAGTCCAGAGAGTCTTTCAAGAGACTCCATCGAGAGAGAGAGAGAGAGAGAGAGAGAGAGAGAGAGAGAGAGAGAGAGAGAGAGAGACACGCCCATGAACTTGAGGGAACAAGGAGGCACATTCCAAGGAAATCGAGAGTTTAGGCTTCTGATCGAAATGTCAGGAATCCAAGCCTAAAATGCCTATTCCCCCCACCCTCTCTCTCTCTCTCTCTCTCTCTCTCTGTCTCTGTGTCTCTCTCTCCAACAAATCGAAGAAGAAGAAGAAGAGAAACGAGAAGCATCTCTGGCGATAGCCATCAACGGCAACAGCCTCAGCCTCGTTAGAAAGGATCCCTTGAATTTAAACAGTACTTTTTCAATATCACTTTGACATTGAAGAACCCTGGGATTTTGAACACCAAAGCAAACCCTACACAATGTATTTCTCTTTGGAATTGAAAAGTGCGTTTATAAGCGTTTACTTCCGAGATGGTATGAAATCCTAAAAAAAACGATCTACATTCTATTGGTAAGAGCAGTTTTCAGCGAAACACGCCTGTTGCCGATAGGCCTTTTGGCATTCTACGGGAGGCAGGAATGTTCGCACACGTGAAAATGCAGCATACTTACTTGTGTATACATATATATATATATATATATATATATATATATATATATATATATATATATATATATATATATATATATATATATATATATATATATATATTATATATATATATATATATATATATATATATATATATATATATATATATATATATATATATATATATGATTATTATCACTTTTGTACGTGATTCATTTATCACACATTACCACTGTTCTTGTAGTATATATATTTGTGGCTTCTCATACTCTGTATCAGTCCTTCGTCAGTGGCTTGGAAATAAAGTCGAAACCGGTCAGGACCTACACCCTGTTTCTTATTTTTCACCTGTGGCAATATATATATATATATATATATATATATATATATATATATATATATATATATATATATATATATATATATATATATATATATATATATATATATAATTTCTTTGTCTCGTTCAAATTAGCAGGCTCTCAAATGGGTGTTGCTTGCAATGGCCACATGGAAACAATAATCTTCCTTTCCCGTTTTCTCTCGGTTTCTTTAATTCTCCCACCTGTGCCAAATGTCCGGGTGCCTGGTATTTCCTGAGTTAACAGTGATAATGAAAAAGAAGCTTTGGCAATCATTTGTTTAGTTGCAGACGTTTATATTTCCAGTTTTCTCTTGCTGTTAATTAAATGGTATGTTGCATAGAGTGAGAGCTGTGGATTTCTTGAATTAAAATCTGTTCACGATTTTGAGCCGAGAAGCATACCTAGAGAGAGACTGTTGTTTTAGCCTGAGGTTAAGTCATATACATCTGATGTTGGTGTTTATTTAGCACTTACTTTTTAATTACTGTTCATTGTACGTTTATTCCTGGATATTGATTTTCCGGTATATTGATGTTATGTTTTTTTACAGCTTAGTCTTTCTTACTGAGTATTGGCTCGTAGCTTTGCTCCATAAGAATGACAGTCAAGTGTGAATAATAATAATAATAATAATAAATAATAATAATAATAATAATAATAATAATAATAATAATAATAATAATAATAAGTAGTGACTCATCTACACCCATGTTTTTTAATTTGCTTATCAAGAAACTGGCCAGAAATTGTTATGAAATGAAAAGCTAAACCATTTTCTCTTTGAATAGTAAAAACCCTGATTTCATTCTAAGAAGTGATTCGAAGAGCTACCTTTAAGAAGTTTAGAAAGCGATTTAGGTCCACTTCCTCGATCAAATCGTTGTGTCTGTTGCTGTATGTTGTGAATTAGGTACATGACAGTTTGGGGACTGGTGCGAGATGGACCAGGTGGGAGGAGTGTGATGGGGGGGGGGGTTAGCACCCAAAAGCCAAGATTGTTGCTGAAGACCAAAAGGCTAACTTGTTGTGGAGCCACACCTTGTAAAGTGAAACGGTTCATGGGGGGAAACATTATATATATATATATATATATATATATATATATATATATATATATATATATATATATATATGTCTGTGTGTGTTTGCTTGTGTGCTTGTGGGTAAGAGGGTGGTCAGGCTTGTGTGTTTGTGTACAATGTGCGGCCAATTCACGTGCTGTATCAAAAGTAAGTGCTGTAATATTAATTATAGTTGTAAGACCATAAATTGTATCTAGGTAAATATCGGTATGTGTTGAATATTAATAATAATGATAATAATAAGAATAATAGATATATGCCAGAGCAAACACAAACTTCAATAACTGTTTGGGAAAGATGTGTAAAAGAAGCAACATTCTTGCCAAGTGACGTTTCAGTTTATGGAGCAAAGGCAAGCCAAAAATGTTATAAAAGATTTTCCTGAAGGAGAGAGAGAGAGAGAGAGAGAGAGAGAGAGAGAGAGAGAGAGAGAGAGAGAGAGAGATTTACTGCCAAACAAAGCTTTTAAGAGTCTTCCATTAAAAGGGTAAAGAATCGCTGGTGCCGAACTTAAATGATTTCGGGAAAAACACCAACTAAAATATACAAAGAAAACAATCAAATGACGTGGCGGGCATTATTTCTCGGCTTCTGTTGGGAAGAGCTGCTGGATAATGCTTCGGACGTGAGACGACGATAAACACGGCTAAAAATGTTTATGTCTTCTAAATGTGCTCAGTTTTTGTTGTCAAACACGATAGTTTTTCCACATGAAAAGAGATGAATTCGAGATGTGCTTAGTTCTTGCTTGTAAAACTCGGCAGTTTTTTTTTTTCTTACTTGAAAATCGACACACCAACAAGGAAATACGACTTTGTAATTGTAGTTTGGGGCATATAACCTAGTCACTCAGCAGATACGAAAGGGAATATTTATTATATTTTTTTTATATGGAAACCAACGATGAAACATATATTTTCATTGATGATGAGCGTCCGTGTGAGTATTCATATATACTGTAGTTTCAAATCCGTGACTGTTTATTTCACCAAAAAGTCGAGAAAAACTAAAGCTTTCCTGTGATGCAGAGGAGTTTACCATTACTGATGCGAATGTCTCTAGAATTCATCTATGAGATATTCAACTATTTGCAGCAATGTCTTCAGTGGATGTCTACAGTTCTCTCTTTGTACCCCTGGGGGCCAACCTTCCTCGGTGCAATGAAAGCCGGCCAGTGCTAAAATCGTTGCTTTTTACCTTCTTCAGTTCTCAAAAACCATTTACCGAAAGGCTTGGATTTTAGAGCTCTCAATCTATTGCATCTGGTAGTCATTCCTAGCATTTTTCGGTACTGAATCAGTCGTTCCAATTTGTTGTCTGTGATAAGAGTCAAGTTTTAATACCCTTGGTGGTCCGTTGTACTTTAATGTAATGATGGCATCTCTTTATCTCAGCCATCTTTGTCTCTGTGTAAGAATTTTTAATTTTTCCAGATTTATAGATCTTCATTAAAGCGGTCAGTATTTTCAAGAATTAAGAGCGAAAGTGCATTTTGATTAACATTCCCAAATAACTGAGTACCCTTACTGAAACGGGAACTGTCATCCAAATTACAGTTGTTTTTTGACAGAATGAGGGGGAATTTTTTTCAAAAATGCATCTGCAAATTCAGAGACTGACAAAAATCTAAGTTGGATTTGACTCTGTTACGCTGAGGGGAAAATAATTTACTCGTCCATCTTTGATATTGGAAATGCACTTGTTGCCTACCTCCGAAATGCAAGATATTAAATTCCTTCCTACGTTTGTCTCAGTCATACTGGAGCAAAATATTTTATTTAATCTTCTCTGATATTAGAAATATATATGTACCGCCAAAAGAAAAACAAAATTCCAGAAAAGAAAGAAACAAAATTGATTTGATTCAATGAAAATAAGATCTGAAAATGAAATAAGGAGAAGCTATTATTAAATACCTATGGTGGAGACTCGCGAGGCGTCGGAAGAAGGATTTCGAAGACACGACAATAAATAAACGAACAGGAGGAAAAAAAGAAATCGGTATACCAGATAAAAGCATAAAAAGGAGAAAAGGAAACAAGACAATAAAAATGAGCGGGTGGAATCTGATAGGTTTGAGGAAAAGCTGACTTTGGCAGCGGGACGAAGGAGCAGATGGTCCCGTTCGTCATTTTAAATGTCCGGCTAATAAGCCGCCAAACAGCGCAACGTTTAAAGGCCATTTTTAGCTTCCCCTTTACTCCAATTAGCTCGCGACGACGACGCTGCTGCTGCTGCTTTCTTCTTCTTCTTCTTCTGCCGGAGAAGAGCGAGAAAAAAACAAGTAAAAAATGCGCCGAAGTTTCCTCGGCGCAATCGAGCTTTCTTTACAGCTGCTACGGCGTATAATCAAGGCCATCGAAAATAGATCTGTCTTTCGGTGGTCTCGGTATAGTGCCGTATGAGCCGCGGCCCACGAAATTTTAATCACGGCCCGGTGGTGGTCTATCCTATATCGTTGCCAGAAGCACGATAATGGCTAACTTTAACCATAAATAAAATAAAAAGTATCGAGGCTATGGGGCTGGAATTTGGTATGTTTAATGATTGGAAGGTGGATAATCAACATACCAATTTGCAGCCCTCTAGCCTCCGTAGTTTTTAAGATCTGAGAGCGGACAGCAGAAGTGCGAACAGAAAAAAGTGCGGACAGAATAAAGTGCGGACGGACAAATAAAGCCATCTCAATAGTTTTCCTTTACAGAAAACTAAAACACCTTACCCTTTTGTTTCGTTTGCTATAAATCACAAGTTTTATTCAGACGTGAATAAGATTCTAAAATATTTCAATCATAATTTAATGTAAATATTGATAAGGAGAGAGAGAGAGAGAGAGAGAGAGAGAGAGAGAGAGAGAGAGAGATACAGCCGATAAATGCTTTAAAGCTGTAACTGTTATACTTAGCTGATTTTTCTCTTCAGGGCCGAATTAATTCATCGTTCTGTCTTCCACAAAGAAGGACAAATTATTGCAGAAAGGTCAACGTAAGTGTTCGACTCTGCATTTTGTCTTATTCTTAGCAAAGGTATTTCATGGCCGAAGAAATTTGGTCATTATAATGAATTCAAGAAAATTACTTCTATATTAAATGCCTGCGGTATGCTAACATTCTCACATAGACATATATATATATATATATATATATATATATATATATATATATATATATATATATATATATATATATATATATATATATGTGTGTGTGTGTGTGTGTGTGTGTGTGTGTGTGTGTGTGTGTGTACACACCCATGCATGTATCCCTGTATATGCGAGGAGCAGACTGACAAGTGTGGCCATGAGAGCGGATAATTTACTGCGTTGTTTAGTTTTCCCCGTAAAGACAAATCTCTCATTTTCTGACTTGCCCTTATTCTGCCATCCGCAAAATGGACGGTACAGCCCTCGGAAGGAAACAAACGGATGGGGAAGATTTAATTACAAACTAAACAGAAAAACATACCAGCAAACAAAGAAGGATTAACGCAAAAGTGAGTTTCTGAAAGTAATGATGAATAACTCAACAGAGAAGCGGGATAAATAAAACAGAAAAAGTTTTCCGAAGTGAGGTTAAATGACTCAACAGAGAAGCGGGATAAATAAAACAGAAGAGTTTTCCGAAGTGTGGTTAAATAAACTGACAGCACAGCTTTGCAGCAGCAGTTAAGGTAGAACAGCTTTTGGATCATACAGATATTAACGAACAGCAAAGCTTACCGGCAGTCATAAACCGGCAGTAAAACTTTCTTCAGAGAGAGAGAGAGAGAGAGAGAGAGAGAGAGAGAGAGAGAGAGAGAGAGAGAGAGCCAGGCCTAGAAATGTAAGGGCCACGGGCATATAAAACTTAATGTTTCATATTTGATGACCGCGCGACCTGAGACTTGGCATAGTGCAAAGGCTAAATCTCGAGATAAGTAATCAGAATTATGTATATTTAGATGCCGGTGGAGAGGAGGATGACGATGATGATGAAAGGAAGAGTAGCATGGCGCGGTAAAATTATAGGAGATGATTTACAGAAATGGGAATGCCGTTTGAAGAATGCCGTGAGCCAGTCCGACGTTCTTATTTACAGAATTAGCATATTTATGAAAATGAAATAGGTAGGATCATTTCTAGCTTTCTTGTAGACATTTAACCAGCATAGGATCAAGTCACTCCTAAAAAGGAGTTTTTTTTTTTATTCATTCCTTTAGGATTCGATCTTTTCAGTTGAATGCTCGTCCAAAGGATGAATGAGGCATTAGAGGGAGTTACGAGGTCATTCTGACCATTGTAATATATATATATATATATATATATATATATATATATATATATATATATATATATATATATATATATATATATGTGTGTGTGTAAATACATATATATGTATTTATATCTTCCCCTAAAACTGGTGTCTCCAAAGTGAGGACAGTGATCAATGCTATATTATTACTTCTACTGGAGAATCGATGATGATCACCTTGTTCTGAAAATGCTACAAAAGAAATTAAATTTGACATGTATTTTCAACGCTTGACTCTGCATGCATATATCATGTGTTCTTTTAACTTTTCTACTTTTAGGCATTGCACAGAACTGAAGTTGACATTTAAAACATTTGAATATATAGGTCGAAACAGATTTCATTTTTTCACGGAACGGAACAAGGTGTTCCTCTCTCTGTGAACGTTGACTTAAGAAGACTGACAGGTGCAGCCAAAAGCATTATGTAACGAATCGTCACTGATTTACATCCATCTGTTAATGAAAATGTACTTCTTTTCATTTCGGTGTATTCCACTTCCTAACACTTTCATTTACGGAAAGTTTCAGTTGGAGTTTTCAGCTGCTCACTATTTTTACGCCTCTCTCTCTCTCTCTCTCTCTCTCTCTCTCTCTCTCTCTCTCTCTCTCTCTCTCTCTCTCTCTATATATATATATATATATATATATATATATATATATATATATATATATATATATATATATATATATATATATTTATGTGTTTGTGTATACGTATGTGTATCTTAAACATGAAAACTACAAAAAAATGTGTAAAATATTTTATTTTACAGCTTTTTAGTGATTTTTCTTCATTTACTTCTTGTATGTAAAATTTTTTGACGCACTTCACAAGCACGCACGCACACACACACTCACTCATAAACACACACTTACCATCACACACACACACATATATATATGTATATATTTATAAATGTAATGTGTGTTTGTGCATGTGTGGGAGTGTGTGTGTATGTGTGGGAGAGTGTGTGTATATAAACACAAGTCATTATTTTTACAAACAGTTCAAGTGCGTACAAATGAAACCATACGTTTGTAAACAGGCGGCCGTTACAGCATCACACAAATAAAAACTTGTACTTTCACCTGCATTCACACACACTCTGTGTGAAACAAACGGCATTCATCGTTCCATATCATTCTCAGCAATTCGAATAAAAAAAAAATGACAAATTTAAGCATTGGAAATCCCTTCTCTCTTGCTTATCTGTTGGCCTTCCCTGAGAATTTCCCAAGCCTTTTATATCAGCCTATACCGTACGAAGATTTTGGCCTGTGTTTTCACTGTTGTAAACCTTGGGTATTGGCATTATCAACAACCTTCACCCATTGCTTGTAGCTGGTGCACCTGCAATTGGATCGACGCCCATGTAGGCGTGGGAGGCTGCTGGGATGCAAAGAGCAGGTGGACGGAGGGCGTGAGAATGCTTTAAGAGCCACTCTCAAACTCAGCATGAGGTCCCTTCCTCTTCAAAGAACAAGAGAGAGAGAGAGAGAGAGAGAGAGAGAGAGACAGAGAGAGACAGAGAGAGAGTGTGTGTGTGTGTGTGTGTGAGCTGGGGATTGAAATAAATTGCTGGGGGTTGGGGTTTAGAGGGTGCGGATATAAGGGGAACTTGAAGGAAAATTGTGGCTGGGATAATCGTGATTCATTTCCGTGTCTAATAAATGCTAGGCTTCCTACATACCTTTCAGCGTAGGAACAGGAAACTCTATCTATTCAAGATTAGGAAAAGTTTCCACCCTGATTACGGCACCTGTTTCTTTTCTTTTATCGCTCAGCTTTGGGATTCTCACCATGCCTTTGGTTTCCCTGGATTTATCCCTTCTCGTTTTGGTCGGGCATGGGCTAGAAGCGGCCTTAGGTTGTGCTCCCCGTTGACCTCGGTCTTCGAATAATCATGCACGTAAGCCAACCAGGTTGGGAGCTGCCAACCAGAGACAATGTAAGTAAGCCTTTCGGCTGTGTATTTATTGCATAGCCCTCTAAAATCACTCTAA
>NC_089762.1:46285890-46325890 GCF_040412425.1 Macrobrachium rosenbergii | reverse complement strand
CGGAAGAATCCGGCATAGTTAGTTTTTGTTGATACCATTCAGAGCAGGAATTCGGTGGTTTTTATTATGTAAGTGCAACATCATGCAATACTGTATATATATATATATATATATATATATATATATATATATATATATATATATATATATATATATATATATAATATATATATATATATATATATATATATATATATATATATATATATATATATATATATATATATATAATGAGGTTTTTGTTTCTAAAAGATTGCAAGATGACAGTAAAGCAGAGGAGCAATCTAAAGGAATGTAGGATGATCAAAAGTGAATGTAAATGTTGAATTGTGTCTCCTTGCTTTTGCTGTAGAAAGTAGAGCATAATTTCATCTGTAGCGTGTGACGTTTGTAAGTGATTGCGAGACGCTGCTGTGTAAACATAGAGTTCTCCGATATAATCAGCATAATATTCTCAGTAGTGAATAAGGCTATGTAGTAAATATGTTTTTATACATAAATAGTTTCTTACGCTCCTGTTTCTTTACAACCTTTTCTGAGATATTTGCGCAATGTTGTTGTTGCTTATAGTTCTCTTAGCGAGCGTGAAATTCTTAATATAACGGAAGCAAAGAGAAATATGAAGAGCTAAATCCCACCAGAGCTTCTTTCGAGTTCTTAATTTGGCCAGTGAGATAATGCTTCGAATGCCGATTACTCCTTCCTCTGCTGTGTGACTTCTTAGCAGTTACTCAGTATTATTGTTTTCTTTTATTCAGACATCGAATATGACTGTAATGAAAGAATTTAGAATTAATGTAAATTTTATATAGGATTTGAGGAAGATTAGGGGAAGTTAAAAAAAAACTATATTGTTGTGTCAAGGCAACAGATGCAATGAAATTCTTAGATTATTCGATGTGGTCACTTGAGAGAGAGAGAGAGAGAGAGAGAGAGAGAGAGAGAGAGAGAGAGAGAGAGAGAGAGAGAGAGAGAGAATGGGAGGCCTGTAATGAAAGAATTCAGAGTTAATGTATGTTGTATAAAGACTTTGAGGAATGTTTAGAGGAAGTTAAAAAAAAAAAAACTATATTGTTGTGTCAAGGCAACAGATGCAATGAAGATCTTAGATTATTCGATGTGGTCACTTGAGAGAGAGAGAGAGAGAGAGAGAGAGAGAGAGAGAGAGAGAGAGAGAGAGAGAGAGAGAGAAAATGGGAGGCCCAGGCTTGGGCCACCACAGCCATCTCTTTCTTTCTCGTCCAAGACTCGTGTCACACACTAAAAATAAAGTTGATACGACTTAACGCTGCCGGTGGACAGGTGAGAGGGTATATACTGTATGTGTTGTCGCTTGGGTGGTCAGAGAGGCATTATCGTGTGGTCAGAAACTCTAAGAAAAGTGATGACAAGCAAATGAGAGACTGAATAAGGCGACATTTGAAAATGAACGATGAAGAACTGTGGTAAATTTTTTTATTTAGAAAGTGACGAGCTCTGCAAGTGACCATCCGCGCCATTCCTTAGAGAGAAGAAGGCGTGGAACAGAATGAATTGCAGAGGTGTCTTCGTTAATGAGTACTTACCATAGGCGTCCAAATGGAGGTGGTCCCTGCCGAGGCACGAGACTGACTTTTCGATCGTGCTCGCCAGATCTTCTTGGCCACAAGTCTCGAGGCTTGCCCACTGCCGCCGGAGCGCGTCCTCTGCATCACTGCGGGAATAAAAGATTGCAGTAGACTCTGGCTACTTCTGTGACCCTGACCCCCTGCTGCCCCATGACCCGGTATGACCTGTGGATGTGACGGCCTTCCACGTAAATTGTACATCATTTGAGACAAGTGTCCAGAAGCCTGCAAGGCTGATATGGACCGATGATAAGGTGGAATGCCCCCAACCGCCCCCTCGACTTCAAACTCACTCGTATCCACCGAGGCATCGATACTTGATCGTTTGTACATTATATGAGCACCCATTTGACTAAGGCGGAAGGCCTCAGCCTCAGACACCAAAAGATCACGAGTGCCCATCTCGTCAGTCACAGTTATGGAATACCTTGGTGAGGTGGGTAAAGACGGGGGCACACTCATGGAGCACTCACTGCTAGAAAAGTCACTGGAGTCTGCTTTGGAAATTCTTCTGCGAGAAAGTCTTCGTTGGTGGATGATTTCCACGGGAGAGTTGATGCGAAACCCTGCTAAAATCCACTGGGGCAGTGGATCGCCCACTTGGATGCATTTGAATTTTTTCTTAACTTTTTCTCTTCCTTAACTTTAAACTGAAACTGCTTCATGAACTCTTCATCATCTTCTGACCCAGGGACCCACTTGGATTTAATATTTCTTAAAGTTTTATCGTAGTTAACAGTTTTGAATTTATCAATTTTAGTTTTCTCCACAGATTTCTTGACTGCACCAGTTGATTGATCTACATCACACTTTAGGCCTAATTTGAACACGTTTTTAAGTTTATTCTTTTCTTGTGGTTTATCTTGGCCGGGCTTTTTATTTGCTGGCATTCCTATGATGGGGAGTCCCTGGGCGGCTGCAGCTTTTTCTGCCCACATAAGTTTAGCAGCGGCAACACCCTTAGGAGGCACATCACGATCCTTCTCAGACGATTTTTTGCCTGCATTTTCTTTCCCAGTACCAGAAGCCGTAGATTGATCTTCACTTTTGTTACCTGCAGCCATACTTTCTCTGCGTTGCCATAGTTTCTTTAATACTGAAGTACTGCTCTGACTTGCTTCGGGACTGCCTGATTGCTGCTGGGTTTGGGCTTGGGCAAGTTCCTGTGCATGTGCTAAGGCCCTTTCTTCTGCTTGTGCAGCTGCAGCAGCAGCCTCTGTAACACTTCGACATTCAGCTCCAACTTTAACCATATCCTCAGCTGTTGCATCATCATCTGTCTGAACACACATGTCTAGATGGGGGTCAGTTTGTGCTCCAACACTACGTGTGGTCAGACCCCCTAATTCCAGCAGTTCACCTGAATCCTCATCATATTCATCTTCTTCTGTCAGCTGTTCCTCCATTAGTCTTGAGGCTACATGCTGCAGATTACAAGACCCATAACTTCGTAATAAGTGCTGGTATAATTCAGGAGGCAAGTCATACCGCAGTTCACCAACAGATGTGAGTCTCTCTCTACCAAATGCAGAGGCAGGCAAATAAGGATATGCACTACCTGGCAGAGGCCCATGTCCATAGGTCATTCCAGTACCATAATTGATTCCAGCTATGGACATCATACCCGGGTAATTAGACATTTCCGCCGTTCCACTAGCCCCATGACCAATACCCATTTCTAACCCTTCGCCCATACCCATGGCTGCTCCTATTCTATGTTTTAAATCACCTGCTCCCCCTAGAATTTCGTCGTCGGTGCTGGCATAATCCTCTCCAGTATCAGTTGTGTCGGAAGTCGCGCTCATGAGCCGTTTCCGTCTCCTTCTGGCTGTTCGAGGTGACTCTTGAGGTTGAGGCCACAGAATAAAGTCTCGGCTTCGGTTGTTGATTTTTTGGAAGTGCTCCTCCACTCGGGGGATGTCCTCCGTTTTTTGTGGGTTGACGCCATCGGGAAACAGCTTCTTTCCAGCATCGCTCATGTAACGCCACGTCTTCCTCGTCAGTAGCCATCGTTCCTTGAGTTTGGCTGTGGTCGTTTTCGGGGCTTGACCTCCTTTACCATCCTTTTCCTTTCCATCTTTCTTTTCTTTTTCTTTCCCTTCCCGCCCCTGTCGTCGTCTCCGGCCCTCCATGATGATAATGGTGATGACGTCGATGATGATGTCCTAACAGGCGTAGGCGTCACGCTGCTGGAGGCGTGGGTGGGCAGGCCACCTGTCTGGTGTCGCTGTAGCAGTGACGGGGAGCCCAGGGGCGTTCTCTGGGGATGGTCTCCCCTACCACCTCCAGAACCACCACAGCCAGGATCCCCATTACTGGATTTTTCTTCTATGGACTCGGTGAGATAACACTGGTAACACTTCACTGAAGTAGTCCACCCAGCATGCTTTCACGCCCCCTCCGGCAGAAGATTGGCTGGGGGAGGGGGGACCGGCACTACATCACACTCCCGCACTCCACACTGACGACGCCCGCGCCACCACACCGCTCTGATACCCGCACCCACTGCTTGGCGACTGGCCCGCCTTTGCCCACTGCTGGCGCCAGCTGTGCCCATCCCACCAATTCTCTGCTACCACCACCACCACCACTACCACCACCACCACCGCCACCAACACCAACACCATCGCTAGCACCACCTCTTGCACCAACTCTTCTCCAGCACTTGCTCCACCACCACCATCAACAACAGCTATTACAATCACCTCATCACTGCCACCATATCAACACTATTACCATCATCATTCGCCATCATTAGCAGATGATATTTGCATCTTAAAAGTATTTACAGATCATAACCACAAACCATAAAGGCAGTGTAAGTGTGATTTGGCATTTGGGATGAAGCGACAAAAAGCTGTATTTCATATTTCATGATGAAAGCTCTCTCTCTCTCTCTCTCTCTCTCTCTCTCTCTCTCTCTCTCTCTCTCTCTCTCGCAAACACGTAAATAAACAGTGAATTTAAATAAACAGACTTTTTTGATCCAATATTCTACTTTCGAGGCGTTTACGTTTTCTAGAAGATCTATAAAAATCCTATTGAATTTCCTTTTGGACTTCACTGCATAATATTTAACGATATGACTACTATTAAGTACAAATACAGTCCTCCCATATGCTCATCGGTATCGTATATGCAGTATTTATATACAGATTAAAAGAATGGAGAGAGAGAGAGAGAGAGAGAGAGAGAGAGAGAGAGAACCGTTGAGCATATTTTACAAACCTATCATATAGTATTGCTTAGATCACGCGTCACTATTATTTACCAAAGAAGTAGTTATCAGTTTGGTTTTCGATTATATCTTTCAGCTTATTAGTATTCGTAACATTTTTGGCAATTACTTTTCGGGAGACAGGAAAGAATGTTTTTTTTTAAGTATGTCTATCCATGATGTTAGTACTCGCAGACATCAGCTGCTACCACGTCTTACCTTTGTTACCGACATTGCCGTAACTGCAATTTTTCCACGTACGAACACCATTCCTATTGCTACTGTGGCTAATGTAGGTACCAGAATGTTTACTGACTCCTCTCACTTCAAGCCAGCCGCTACTACTGTGACTGCGAACATTGCTGTTATAACTTACTAATCACCGAATTCGCATTGGATATTTTATAAGCAGGCCAAAATTATCTTATCATTCAACTCGGTGACTTTCATCACAGACTTCGTCACTCCCCCCAACCTTTCCTCCATCTCCCTTTTTATTCGTTCTCTTAATTTCCTTCCCTCTTCTCACCAGTTCAGAATATTGTTACATTCATATGGTTAAACCAAACGCAAGGCTGATCTTCAAGACTTGAATGACAAAATCCAGCGGCTAAATATTGAATGGCGATGAAAAAGAAATTAGAAGTGGCACAAAATTGTTTGAAATCGTTCTTATTGCTTCAGAGGAAGACTTTTTTTTCTAAATTTTAGTGGTGCATTTGGGAATGTATTACGATTGTCAATGTTTATCTTTAATACTTTGATACAGCTTTACCTGTTTCCAGAAATATATAAGTTTACGGATAAATGACTAGACAACGACAGAGTAAGATTAGGAAATCAGGGGTTGAAGTGCTTCTAATGATCAAGTTATATACTGATATATATATATGTATATGTATATATATATATATATATATATATATATATATATATATATATATATATATATATTTTATATATATATATATCTATATATTTATATTTTATATATATATATATATCTATATATATATCTATATATATATATATCTATATATATATATAATATTTTGATATATACATATCTATATATATATATATTATATATATATATATATATATATATATATATATATATATATATATATATATATATATTTATATATATATATATATATATATATATATATATATATATATATATATATATATATATATATATATATATATATATTATATATTTGTATGTTTATATCTGGTGATTGTTTACTGAGTGAAAATATTATGCCCGAGATCGATCCCATGGAGTAAAACGCGTTTATCACATGTTTCCTTATAAATCAAGTTTTCTTGTGTTAGCCTCAGCAGGTTATTTAACTGTGGTAAGCCTCTTTCAAATAGAGAAAGGAATGAGGCTTGCAACCTCATCCTGAAAGACCATTCCTGACCAGATCTATATCATCTTTTGTGGGAATGGACACATTTGTACACAAACACACACACACACATAAAATATATATATATATATATATATATATATATATATATATATATATATATATATATATATATATATATATATATATATGTTTGTGTTTGTGCATGTGTGTATGTATGTATATATATATATATATATATATATATATATATATATATATATATATATATATATATATATATACATACATACATACATACATACATACATACATATATATGTGTGTGATTGTGTGTTTGTGCGTATGTGTGTGTGTGTGTGTCTACACCCAGGTGTAGGAAAGGATATTTCATTTGGTAAAGATTATATGAAAGGGAAAAACCAAGTAAGATCTTAACGCGCAGATATTATTGCGCAGTAATGCATAGAATGTTAACAACAGCAAACCGCAAAAGCTGATTCTGTCAGACTCGAAACCCTCACCCAGCGAAAACCAGTTCAGGCCAGACTGTCGCTTTATGTTTACCTGCAGACAAGACGAATACAGTTGAAAGTGCAGTCGCCCTCCGAAAGTGGGAAATAAGGAAACAACATGAGAATATTACTGATACGTTATTCTTCTTCCCAAAGTGTGCACGAGAGATTTTTAGCTGCCGATTTGAGTTAAATTATCTGAGTTTTCCCTGACATCTTTACAGTTGTTATCATTTCGTAACTGTTCGGAGTAAGGGGTTGATAATAACATCCGTTTTCAAATCACCACACGCCGGCCGCTGCCTAATACAAGTGTTGAGACACTCTTGTTTAGTGAGAAACTGTGCTGATAATGTATAGAGAAACTGTCGTGCCCAATCAAAAGACTCTTGGTGTAGAACCATCAAGGTTTAGAGTAAAATGCTAAAAAATGTCGTTAAGTTGGATGAGTTTACCTTGGACCTCTCATTCCATCTCTATGATATGACATATGTTATTCAGAACTTTATTTTTCCTTTGTATAGCAACGGTAGTCTGCAGGTTTATAACTCCACGTTTAAACTTGCCGTCTTCCAGCCAGGGTCATAGGGGTATATCCTTTTACCACTGGCCCTTATATAAGTATATAAGGTGAAATTACCTTGATCAGACCTTCTGGGCAGTACGTAACTTCTTATGGGTTGGAACGGCACTTACACTCTTCATGTACCAATATGTTAAACAGTATTTGAAACATTGCCTTGTGAGCGAATCTAGTTTCTTGCTAACAATTTTGTTACAATTTGCGAATTGCTAAAGCGTCCAATCCTCAGTTTTCTTTCTTTGATTGTTTTTATCCAACAGGATTGTTTGATTGATTATAAGTTATATGGCCTCTCAACTACCAGGGTGACCGACGATGTCTCCGAAAGGAAGACTTCAGGATATTCCATCGAACATTTCCCCACCCCCTCATCATTCCAGCCTGTGACTCACTAAAAAGTTAACAAGATCCATTAGTAGAACTACATAAAAATTCTAAACTATTTGAATGCTCTATACAGATTACAATCCAAAAAATCAATAACTACGGTTGTAATGATACCCGACATCCTGGAAAAAATTATTCTTCAAACAAGAGAAATAACCACACAAGCACACACAAGCAAGCATCAAGTTTCTGCAGATAAGGTCAACAAATCTTTTCCCTTTCTCCTCTGTAACCCTGCTGAGTTTCAGTCATTAACTGTAAAATGAGCCCTAAACCGATTTGACAAACTCTATCGCCTTGTGTTGGTGCATTACATAGTGTGTTCGTGAATAAGAATTTATTTGGTCCTTCTTTGGTATGAGTCCCAAGTGGGATTCGAACCCAAGTACGCAATCTCTTCATTTGTTCATAGATCCAGGCTCACGGTTATTACTACTTAGCGTTTCCAAAAAGTGTCGGGAAAGTGAGGCGGTGAAAAGTCTTAGTGGTTATTAAAAATACATGCATACATATATATATATATACATATATATATATATATATATATATATATATATATATATATATATATATATATATACATATATATATTATGTATATATATATAAATTTATGTATATAATATATATATATATATATATTATATGAACATGTGCAGATATATTACGTGTTTTCAAAGTTAAAACTTGTCTCCTATCAAGAGTGATCGTAGAGAACAAATAAATCTGCAGTCACTGCCACATTCATATTTGAACTGCAAAATCTAAGATAGCTCCCTGTGTAGAAAATTTTTTTAACATTAGCCACTTTATACGTATTCGAAAAATGTTTTCAGAGCTGCATCGAACCACACTAAGCACACAGTGCCATGCACATCTGACATGCACGTAATATCTCATTTACTGGATATCAACACTCTCCCAAACACCCTTACGAATGATTCACTTCTGTTCATCTACCATTCACTATGAAATTCTTTGCTCTTTCTTCTTCGTTTCCATTTATTTTCATAACCTTAATCTTTCTTACGGTTACTTTAACGTCAAATTCTCCTCTCCACTAAGCTTTATATATCATCTGCAGACATCAGCCATTCCAAGCCACATTGACGACCTTTTTTCTTATCCCATACTTTTGAATCAACAGTTACGCACCTACTGTTCTTCTTCTGTCTTCTTACAACACTCCATAAGTAAAGGTATTAATCAGCCAAGAAGGCAAAACACAGTGTTGTCTCTGACCCCCTAACCTACGACCTCCTGCTCCCCCCCCCACCCCGCCATTTTTTACAACAAAAGACTGACTCTCCCTTCATCATGATCTGACCCATGTTTTGCTGATATCATCAAAACTTTGTCACTCCCAGTTTCAACTTTTTCTCTTTACTGTCAAGCATGATCACATAACTTTTTCAGAGTAAACGCTTGATCCACCCACCATTCTCGTCTGTACGCTTCGTTCATGAGCCTTGCTGACCTCTGTTTTACTTTTTCTACAAATATGTGTGTATATATATATATATTATGTATATGTATATGTATATATATATATATATATATATATATATATATATATATATATATATATATATATATATATATATATATATATATATATATATATAGTATAATGAGAGAGAGAGAGAGAGAGAGAGAGAGAGAGAGAGAGAGAGAGAGAGAGAGAGAGAGAGGGAGAAGGTAGGTGATTATGCTTGTGGGATAAATATTAGGGGAACGTAAAAGATTTGTCTAAATGTTTGCTAAAAATTGCATTATATGCAACTATGACCCTTTAACCCTCGTGAGGACTAATTATCGCCGTATCGTTAACGATATGAAGTGAAAATGTGCAGCTCAGTGAATGATCTGAGCTCTCGTAACACGAAAACAGTATAACCTTAGGAAAATTCATTCTCCTTATTAACTCGCAAAAAACTGTTGTGAAAGGGAACGATGCATCTTTATAGAACAAGATCTAACTTTCACAGCCATCTGTTGAAAAGTCTGGTGTCCAGGGAAATCTACAAGAATCTGAAACAGAAACGTAACAAATTGCTCCCTCATTTGAGATTTAAGAAATCTGAAAGAAAGCTTGCCTGTTAATTTCAGTTTTCTGATACTCAGGATCAAACATGAAATTGTGCTTTTTCCGTTTTATTGAAGAACTTGCCCCTGAGAGAAGACCTACTTATTAATTAAGTCTTTCCTCCGTAACTTCAGGTATTCATGAATATAAAGTTATTACATGAGAGCGTATGATGCCTTTGTGCAACTTTTAATTTCGTTTTCATTCATTCATCACCATACCGAGTGACCTATTTAGTCCCAGTGCTATGCTTCTAGCCTAAACCTGTCATTTCATCCAAATCCTTCGGGCCAGCCCTGTGAGAGCTGATAGTCAACTCAGTGGTCTGGTTAAACTTTTTAATAGCAATAATAATTACAAGTATATTATGCATATATGTGTCTATATCTGTGTTTGGTCAGATGCAGTATATTAATTTTACTTTCAACACAGGACGAAATAAGCACAAAAAGAAGCAACTCGCTTCGCGTGGCCTTTCATTCACTCGTGGATTTTTCCCCTGCAGTCTCATAAGAGCGGCTTATCTTCCTCCTCCAGCCCTGTTAGACTACAGGTGGCAGTCAGTCAGGTGATTGGACACCAGGTGGCAGGAGCGTACACGCCCCGAAGAGACTGGGGTAAACATTCACACACTTAAGTTTGCTATACTTACTCGCGTAATCTGCGGGCTGTGTGGCATGGTCCCCACACTAATAATTAACTACGAACAGTTTTTTTTTTTTTTGTGGTTCCCTACATTTACGTGAATTGTTTTCTCGCCTTTTATTAAGTGTCGCCGTATATTTTCGCACGCGGTATTCTAACTTTCTTCCAATCCTGCTTCCTTCTTATTTTGTTAAGCTTTGATTTGACCTTTCCGATATTTGCTTCTATTTGAGATAATTTGCCATTTCTACAATGGCTTCCGTAACTTTATTTTTCGGGGTGATGACCTTGAATTTACTTTGGCACCGAGCCATATTCATTTTTTCATGTGGATAATTTGTTGCATATCACTGCCTAACAATGTTAATGTAAGTAATACAACTGATCATATTGAAGAAAAATGTTCAGAGAAAGGCTCGATGTGCAGCCAGAATTAGGAAGGGGGTGTGAAATAGATGTCAAAACACAAATAATAATAATAATAAGAAGGAGAGAGAGAGGGAGGGTATTTGATAGCGATGCATGTATGATTATATTTATGTTATATGTATTTTACAATTACTGACTAATAGACTAAGAAAATATTTAAAGTTTCAGTTTCCTGAACATTTTTTGCCCACAACACTAACCTGTACAGAGAGAGAGAGAGAGAGAGAGAGAGAGAGAGAGAGAGAGAGAGAATCATGCCAGCGTAAAGACCTGTTCATTTCAATTGCAAGAGGCCACGAAGAGAGAGAGAGAGAGAGAGAGAGAGAGAGAGAGAGAGAGAGAGAGAGAGAGAGAGAGAGTTTCCAATGTAAACACTTTGTGTAAACGCTTCATTGCATTTCTCCTAGGATAGGTCAAGAAGCAGTAAGCTCTCCCTCTTGCCAAAGATGATATTTCATCATGTGCTAACAATATCTTTATCAGTATCACATGATGAACTCGGGATGAATTGGGATGGTCGGACGATATACTCTCTCTCTCTCTCTCTCTCTCTCTCTCTCTCTCTCTCTCTCTCTCTCTCTCTCTCTCTCTCATTTGGTGCTATCAGTAATCCTCTGTACGCGCAGGGAATTATTTCGATACCCGTGGAAATGAACTTTCACGCTTGAGATGAACTTTCACGCTTGAGATGAACTTTCACACTTGAGATGAACTTTCACGCTTGAAATGAACTTTCACGCTTGAAATGAACTTCCACGCTTGAAATGAACTTTCACACTTGAAATGAACTTTCACACTTGAAATGAACTCCCACGCTTGAGATGAACTCTCACGCTTGAGATGAACTCTCACGCTTTAGATGAACTTTCACCCTTGAGATGAACTTTCACACTTCAAATGAACTTTCACGCTTGAAATTAACTTTCACACATGAAGTAATTTCCTTTCGATTAGTGGGATGAACATCGCCATATCAAGAGAACCAAATCTTCCAAACTTTCCTCACATTCGTCTTCGATTTATTTTTCCAAGTCCTAATTCCTGTGAAAATAGCCCTCTCGAATAACTGATGGACTGATTAATTAGCTGGGATATGTCAGAGAGGAAGTGTTGCTGGGTACTTAGGCCTGTTCCTTAAAAATCCACTGTGCCTCTCTCGTTCATATAAGCTATGAATTGTGTTCCTTTTTGTTGGTCTCCTGTGAAGAAGAGCATGGTGCTAGCAACCTCATTCCAATAGACGATGAGAGCCGGAAACACAACCCACAAGTTAGCCAATTCGTCAAAGAGGAAAGGGGGTTATAGTTAAAGAAATATCCTTTCGATAAAAAGCAATGTATATCTATATACAGTATATTAGTTTTATGATGAAAATAGCTGTTATGCACCCGGGCCAAACCTCTCCCACTATATATATATATAAATATGCAGAATGAAGATATATTATTTCGAGCTCCGGGACAATACGTACCGTCCTTAGGGCTGGAATTTGCCGTGTCTCGACCCTCTCTTATAATTCTGCCAATTTTGACGATAAGTCGGGACTTGTCGTCTCGACGCATCTTAAATAAATTTCGTTTTTGACAGAATGGGTATATTTTAATACCAATCATGATGATTCTGTGCATCTGAAATACGTCATGCCGAATAGGCGAGGCGAAGAAGTGCCTGACGTCACAATGCTCTCATGACGTCACAGATCACCTGACGTCATAAATCAGTAGTCGTCACACACGCAGCCATCGAAGAAGTAGCTGGCTTAAGGCAAAGGTTGTGGTGGCATCGGGAGCCAAAAATAACCCTCCCAAGACTATAGTAGTAAACAGTGATGAAAGTCGCGTATCATGCTAGTCCACCAGATAGCAATTATCTATTGACAAGATGCACGTAATAATTAATAAACATGACGCCAGTAATAGTAACGATGATAATAACCGCAATAATGATAATTGTATCAAGGACAACAGCGCAAAAGAAATATTAATCTTTTCAGTTATAAGAAACAATAAAATAATTTGTGTTGACAATAGAAACGAAGACAGTGCCAGTGATAGCGTTAATTTCATTAAAAATATTGGTATCATGTTGCTATTGTGACCCAAGAAACACCAAATTTTGTTTAAAATCTGCGCAAAAATTCAATAGTTATGCAAATGGCGATGATAAATATTTTCTGACCAGGCAGTAGATATGATTTCGTTTTGTGTAACCTATGCAACTTTGGGGTTTTTTAATTGCAGATATATGTATTCGTTGCCTATTCTAGTATTCGTACATTGTTAAATATTCTCGGGACTTTGATCTTCAGTCACTTACACTATACCAAAGACAGACGCTGACTTATCTGTCCATTATTATTATTATTATTATTATTATTATTATTATTATTATTATTATTATTGGAGAAACAAATCCACAGTTATGTATATGTTCATATATATATTTAAAGATAAAACTGTACAGATAGTTTTCGGGAATTTGTACAGTTTTATCTTTAAAATATATGAACATATGTATAACTGTGGATTTGTTTCTCCAATTTAAGACTCATGCTACTATGAATATTTTTTTCATTATTATTATTATTATTATTATTATTATTATTATTATTATTATTATTATTATTATTATTATTATTATTATTCATGAAAACATTTTGAAATCCAAGCAGATTACCCTGTAGAATGATCAGCTTCCTTTTCCCGGCTGTCGTGAGCAGAAGCGGCGTGTATTTATAAAAGCCTGGAGTTATCACATATGTTCTCCAGTTGTTGTAAGTTTTATTTCTGTCAGTGACGGTAGCCGTTTACCAGCAATAGTTAGAGGACACTGCTGATACGAACGACATGATTGATGCTGTCCTGACCGTGGTATGCTAGAAATAAACTAGTGTTCAATTGGCACAGATTAGAAAGCAATTGATTCAGCGGCTGTTGATGGGTAAGGCTTTTTTTTTTTTTTTTTTTGAGGTTGGGGGCAATGACTGACTGATTAATTTGACGACTTTCTAGTAATTTTTGTGTGAAGACGCGATGGAGTGACATAGGTGGCGCTTTGGAGTTGGGTTTTCCATCATATTTAAAATTTGGTGAAATTACGAGGCTTCTGAAATTGCCGGAGTTATTCAAGGTCCAAGTGACTTGAAGGTCAAGGATGAAAATTAGGCCAAGAGATCATCTCTAATTTACTGAAGATTTTTGATAAAATTATTTAGTTTTTATGGGATTATTACTATACTTAAACATTGAAATCATCATAAAAATTACCCACTGAACAGGTGAAAACTCATCCGGCCTAGGAACGCTGGAACTCTGCTCTAGATATTTAATTAAGACAACCATGAAAGCATCACATTCTCTGGGGATTTAAAAACTAACATGATTTCCCACCCCTAGAATAAGAATAAGTAATGAGTGTTCCTGTCAAGCCCCGCGACTTCTGATTCTGATAATCTAAGGTATGCGACAGGAAGCCTTATCCCAGTGATAAAACGGCACAGGTGGACTACAATGAGCTTTAGTTTTCAAGGGCTGGATGACTTCCACTTCACGACATACCTATTTCAGTTTAGTCACCCCCTTAATATTATCGTTGTGATTCAGTGTGACTCTCAAAGGCGGCTTGAACGGAGGTTCAAAAACAGGGGGCATGGCCAATTTGAGATTGTAAAAAGGAATCGAATGAAGAGGCTGAAGTAAGCTCTTGTTTTATTGTACTGTTTTTCTTCTGCAATATTCATAATCACGAAATAATGCTCTTGTTTGGTTTGCTTATGACTGATGAAATCTACCGTATCATAAGCACCCAAACAACCGATATCATAAATACCCAAACAGCCGAATTGCATGTTTTTTCATCTACAGTTTTAGCAAGATAATCCTGACATTCGGGTCTCGTAGGTAGCTGGTTGAAAGTAAATTCATAAAACGTATAGAAAACATTTTGACTGTTTTTCATAAAGCTATTTGTTTTTGAAAGCCTCCTAGATAGCGCTGATCAAAATTCATAAATGCTGCAAGAGGTTTTCAGCAAGATATCAGGCGACACCTAGGATCAAAATTCACATCTGCTGGCTGCTGATGAGAACAGAGTATTCATAATTAAAACTCGCCACAAACATCCATGATCAATATTCTGAATGTCCATAAAAGAAGCTGAATTGAAAAACACCACCAACAGGAAATGACGCCACTAACTTCCTGTTATTATTATTATTATTATTATTATTATTATTATTATTATTATTATTATTATTATTATTATTATTATTTAGGGAGATGAAACCTATTCACATGGAACAAGCACGCAGGGCCCATTGACTTGAAATTCAAGCTTCCAAAGAATGTTGGTTTCATCCAGCCACCGCAGACCCCATACTGCAGCAGTGACTGATCATGATACAGAACAGAGCCAGTGATTTTTTAATCGCCCTGTGGGAGGCGCGAACTCGCGACATCTGAGCGGCATGTCACGACACTAGCAACCATACCAGATAGATCAAAATTCCCACGTACACAGGAGCCTCCGGACACAAGGTCCATCCTACAAATTTACAACACCCACAAGAGGAAACTGATAAAAGCAACCTCTCAGATAGCCACGATCAAAATTCGTAACAGCTCCAAGACCCCAGTAATAGCCATGATTTAAATTCAAAACTGTGTTTTCTGATAAAAGCTGCCCCACCGACGTTACTCCACATTCCCAACCAGCACCAGAGGTTTCCAAAGAAACAGCCTAACGTGTAGCCGTGATCAAAGTTCGCCATGGCTGCTGCAGCAGCTAAATGAAACTGCCTAACAGAGAGCCTTAATCAGAATTTGTAACAGCTGCTAAAGCTTTTGTAGGAAGCATCCCCCATGTCCAAAATCCTCTACCATGAAAAGATTATCGCGTCTAGCGAGAACGTTGACTGCTCTCTGCAAAGATCGAGGCCATCACTAGTTAAAAACTGCCAAGTCTGATGGGCAAGATTCCCAGGCAGATGATTTTCTCTTCTGTTTTCCTCTTTGCCTTTCCTCTTCCACTCGTTTCACTTCCTCTTCCTCGTATTTTGCGTACAGGACAAGACAGAAATAGCATGAGCGAAAAACAGGTGCTATGGTGATTCGGGTTTGCCCTCGGAGACTGCAAATAAAGGAACTGTGGATCTAATACTTATGGTACGTACAGCATATAGTGGTTTTGAAGCTTCAGCTGACCTACATTATGGTATTATTAATAACTTTGAAGTTCTAACCACAGAGATGAATGGGAGTCTTGGAAGAATGAAATTATGACAGCTGTTTTCATTATGGGTATTTGAAAAAGTATAAATAATTTGAAAATGAATACTGTGAACGTTGCTTGTGCACTGATAATGTAGGCTCAGAAATATCGAAAATTAAGGAACGCTTTAAGCAAATGAGGTTATGGGAAACATGAAAAGACATATATACACTCAGTAAAAAAAATATTGACACAAAATTCGGAGTAAATTACATCATCTCCGTCGAAAAACTTCCAAACGCCTCATAAGATTTTATGAGCTCCGCGAGAAGATGGGTGACCTTCAAAACCCATCATCATCATCTTAACCCGAAATGGGTTTCCGGTTCTAGGAACCTGCTACCTGTGTGAGTTCTGCAGGACATAATTATGATCAGTCAGAGGTCGTTGCGGACTGCAGAAAGGAAGGAAATTTAGCTCTACGACTGAATATGGAAACGTGACTGTTTTGAAACATGAGATGAAAATCTGGCTTTTCTTTTAGTATATTCATTCAAAATAACCTCCTGCAAACAAGATTAATCTGACGGATAATAAATCAGAGCTGATTACATTACCTGTCTTTCTCGCAGGACGATAAAAAGAAGCAGCACCATAAAAAAAAAAAGAAGGAGGAAGATCGAGCAAAACAAAAACTGCTACAAAACAAAAAGCATACCAACGCATGGCGTGGGGCAGTGAAATAGCCCCATAAACAATAGAATTAGTTACACTTGAAACCGGCGGATGAAAGAGACATGACTCACTGACTGCTGGAGCAACAGATAAATCAAGTGAAAGAATAGAACACATTTATTTATGTAGATGCTTATTTTGGTCCTGGTGAGTTCAGAACAAGTGGCGCGGGACGATCGAGCTGTCTATATTATGACCCGCGCAAGTTATGATCTTTTTGATGATCTGCAAAACATTTTATGGGTTCTAGTGATATCCAGGCATATATTTATACGTGCAGTGTGTGTGCGTATATATATATATATATATATAATATATATATATATATATATATATATATATATATATATATATATATATATATATATATATATATATATAAAATATTATGTATATATATATATATATATATATATATATATATATATAATAAAATATTATGTATATATATTATGTATATATAAATATGTATATATATATATATCATACATTTATACATATATATAAAACACACACACACACAATATATATATATATATATATATATATATATATATATATATATACATATTTAAAACGTTGTTTATAATTTCTCACTTTCTCTTAGTCTTGCCATCATCTAAACGTAGATGGGAACTTAAAAAAAAAAAAAAAAAAAAAAAAAAAAAGGTCGTCGTCACCTGTGGCAGAAATTTCAGATGTTTTTCTGAGCAACAGAGGAATTATTCTCTGCTCATAAAACGGTGTAGAGAAAAATGAAGCCATTTGTAAGAAAACTGGTGTAACCAAACTTGAATGAAGTAAAATGCGGATATTGGAAATCGAGACGGGAGATTTACAGAACTACGAAAGAAATGAAGGAAAGGAAATACACGAGTAGCTGAAATGTTTAGAATAGAGTCTGATTTTTTTTGTCTCAAAGGATAGACTATATATATATATATATATATATATATATATATATATATATATATATTATATATATATATATATATATATATATATATATATATATATATATATATATATATATATATATATATATATATATATTAATGGGAGACAACAGAAGCCGCTGAAATAGGTTTCAAGAGAAAAGTTAGTGATAAGTGAAGACAGTCAGCATAGTAAGAAAATCGTAGGTTCAGGGAACAGTTAGACCACATTAAATTACTAGTAGAAATTGCCAGACTATGCGTATGACATGATGTTATGAAATAAAAAGAGTATACTCACTGGGAGATAC
This sequence comes from Macrobrachium rosenbergii, assembly GCF_040412425.1. Lineage (NCBI taxonomy): Eukaryota > Metazoa > Arthropoda > Malacostraca > Decapoda > Palaemonidae > Macrobrachium > Macrobrachium rosenbergii. The sequence continues at coordinate 46,307,854 of NC_089762.1, read as the reverse complement.
TGTCTGGAGCATACAATAAGTGTTATAGGGCATACAGGCGATGAATTATTTCAGTGGAGCATTTGTGCGTGTCCAGAAATACTAGGCAATAGGGAAATCAGAAGGGTCGCTGGGGCCATCATAATAAATCATATTCGCGCGGAGAGGAACGGCAAAAAGCCGAGCGAGAATTTTCATAAAATAAACACAGGAAGATGAAGGGACAAAAGCGTGGAATTTTAATATCAAATAAACAGAGGAAGATGAAGGACTAAAACATCATTGGGGAAAACCATTAAGGTAGTAAAGAACCGTATAAAGAGAATTGGTAGAAATGAAAAAAAGAAAAGAAAAATGAAGAGGGAAGTAATCAGTCAGAAAATGCGAAAGCAAGAAATTTGAGAAGAGAGCCCGGGGTAACGCACAGGGGCGTCACGATATTACCTTGAACTAACCTTGCTTTCTTCGTTCAGGGACTTAACATACTAGATCGTGCATTCTTAGCAATTCCACGTTTTTATAAGCTAATGCTCCGGGTGACACTATATATAAATCAGCTGGGTGGATTATATTCATTTGGAGGCCGTATCTCTAACATGTACACACACACACGCACACATACACACACACACACACCTCATAGTTTTGTAGCCGTGATACTCACCTCTCTCCTGAACTGAATATAGAGTTTAGGCCAAAGGCCAAGAACTGGGGCCTATAAGGTCATTCAGCGCTGGAAATGAAATTGCAAGTAGGTAGGTTTGAAAGGTGTAACAGGAGGAAAACCTCAAAGCAGTTGTTTTATGAACTATTTGCTAAGAGAGGGTGGATAGCGAGATGGAAGACAGATAATATGAATGGAGGTACAGTAAAAGGAATGAAAGAGGTTGCAGCTAGGGACCGAAGGGGCGCTGCAAAGAACCTTTAGTAATGCCTACAGTACACCGCATGAGGTGCACTGCCGGAATTACTCTTCCTACGGGGACCTATCTTCCTTGTGAGAGAGATTGGGGTTCATTCCCAGAGCGAAGTAGAGTTCTGAATGTATCCTCCGTTAAATCACTTTGTACCTCTGTTTACCCAAGCATTGAATTATGTGCTCTAGAAGGTAGCTAAGTTCTTCATTGGAGGGGTGGGTAGAGCTCTCGGCTAGCACGCTGTTGGCCCAGCGTTCGACTCTCCGACCGGCCAATGAAGAATTAGAGGAATTTATGTCTGGTGATAGAAATTCATTTCTCGTCATTATATGATTCGGATTCCACAATAAGCTGTAGGTCCCGTTGCTAGGTAACCAGTTGGTTCTTAGCCACGTAAAATAAATCTAATCCTTCGGGCCAGTCCTGGGAGAGCTGTTAATCAGCTCAGTGGTCTGGTTAAACTAAGGTATACTTAGAAGGTAGCTTGAATGCGTTGAATACGAGGGTGCAGAAGGGATGGTTCTAGTATGCTCATCCTAATACCAGCTGGACCGGAACCGGAAGGGTAGCAGCTTCAGGAACCACCTTCTCTAAGAGGAAGAGGGAGTGTGTGCAAGATACAGGTAACTGTGCTGGTGTCTGCACGAAAAGGGTAGTGGGGCGAGGGACGTTGATGTACTGCTGATGAGCCTTTTTGTAGATAGTTGAAGTGACCTTTGTGTAGCCTACACATTAGTTTATAACTGATCAAGTAGTTAAAAGCTGAACCATTATAAATCAAAATAAACCGAAATGCTGAGACATAATAATAATGAACATGAACGTGATTTCAGTAGCCTTTTATTTTGAATCTTTTAGGTTTGCACCCGCATATATAAAGAGATAAACAGAGTTAATGGGAAATATGATACACGCCACTGAAAACATTGAATACCATTGTTTTGTCTCTCTCTCTCTCTCTCTCTCTCTCTCTCTCTCTCTCTCTCTCTCTCTCTCTCTCTCTCTCTCTTGAAATAATAAACATGCAGGCAAAGACTTTTAATATGTAATCTTCGTGCTTAGCGAAATTTGGCAAATGGAGATTTAAACAAATAAAATAAAAACTTGTGTATGATAAAGAGAAAATGTAAATGACCTCGAAGATGTATATAGAAGGAAAGACAGTGGTAATGATAACAAAAGAGAATTAGGGAGGTCAAACGCTTCACAGTATACCAGTCACTGGCATGATTCTGTATTGCGGATCTGTTAGAGTGTCCCTCGGTTCCTCTTCTTGCTCACCGATCCCTAAGTTATTATTTTGAATTATTTATTGTCTTACTTTTTCTGGTCGTTGGCATAAACCAGAACTCTACCCATCATGAAGTTAACAGGTTGTAAGAATTTTTTTATAACTTCATTTCTTAATATATATATATATATATATATATATATATATATATATATATATATATATATATATATATATATATATATATATATATATATATTTTTATATATATATATATATATATATATAAATAATCAACACACAATCACGTGTGGAGCAGTAATAAATTTCTGACTCACGTCGGGATCGAACCCAGGTCTTTCAGGTGGAAGGCAAGGACGCTATCCACTAGGCCATACAAGTCTAAAACAAGTCTAAAATATATATATATATATATATATATATATATATATATATATATATATATATATATATATATATATATATATATATATATTGTGTAGTAAAATAATTGTTGCTGCTCATCTTGCGGTAGTGGCAGTGACGTACACGTCCTTAAAGATTTAACAGTTCTTACTGTTGCTACAGTCATTCTCACCCACCTTTGCTTGCTAAGGTTCTTTTTCTAAGTGATCTTTTATAGAACGCATTGCCAGGCGCGAAAATGCTACCCTTAACGAGATACCGGGTATGATTCCTTGTCGCCTTGAACATCCAGACGTGACGAGTATTAATACAAATGTGATCTTATTTATAAACACGAATAAAAATGCCATACATATTCTAGTCGACTGCAAAAAGGCTTGCATGTGACGCCAATAGGATATGGTGTACGAATAAGGTGCCCTTTTTTTTTATGCGGACAGATTAGCCGGATGCCAACGAGTGCTTATTAAAAGGAATGAAGGTTCACGTGATCGGCATTTGAAAGGTGATTAAGTAAGGTGAAAATGTGTTTTGCAGGGGTAAGAAGAAGAAGAAGATGAAAAAAAAGAAATATGCATTCATAAAGTTCTTGGAAGCAGATTCAGTTTTCAAGTGAACGTCGAGCTAAATGACCAAGCTGGGAATCACTTGTTTCTCGGTAATATTTATATTATAAGATGATAAGGTAATAGCTTCATTAACGTGAGAAGAAGACATTTTACTTGGTATGAATCAAATGCATTTCGATGAAGAGCTGAGAGTGAGTTGGCTCGTAGGCATGAATAAAATTGAAGATAATGACATCTTGCTATTTTAGAGATAGATTCTAATTCAGTGGAGCATCAAGAGCATTTGAAGTCAAAGTATTAGCATGGAGTCGCAAAGAGCAGGAAATTACCATAGACCGAAACATTACCGGGGTCAGGCGATTTAAGAGCCGATCGACCAATTACCACAGGTCTACCCTAAAGCAAATCCGAAGGCATCGTGCTTACCCCATACAAAAATGGGAATAAAAGAAGAAGAAGAAGACCTTCTTTTCTACTATTAGGCTCGAGAGCTAAACCGCCCGGGAGTTAAATGAATCTAGCTCTCTCCTTGAACACTCCATTCATCTAATTAGTAAATGATATGCATGATCGGTATCCAGTTGCGGTGGGTGGCAGTCAGTTTGGAGAGGAGCATGAGGCTAGCAGCCCCATCCTCAATCAGCTTGCTGACAGTCGAGATGTTAGGAATAGCGCTAGCCATTTACAAGTTTGTTTTTTTTTTTTCAAAGAAATGCAGACAACTAATTATATGAAAATAAGCAATTGAGAATATTCACTCAGAATAAGAAACAAAAACCGCACGAGAAAGTAAGAGGTACTTCCGGGCAGTTGTTGGGGAAGAGAGAGAGAGAGAGAGAGAGAGAGAGAGAGAGAGAGAGAGAGAGAGAGAGAGAGAGAGAGGAGTATTTATTTCCACTGAGCATGTTGCCATGTTTTACCTGCGGTACTGAGAATGAACTGAGTCATGGGTCACGGTCTAATGTGAGAGGTTCTCTTGAATTAAGAATGTTGCCAAGCTGTGGACCAAGGAACTGAATTGCTATGTATGTATGTGTACGTGAAAACTAAGTTCTGAATTTATTACTACTATGCTTTCCATAAACGAAAAATCAGGGGAACTATTTTTGTGGATGATAAAGGCCAGTTAGATGTAGGGTATTAGTTTAAAGATTGAGTATCGCGTGGCTGAACGAAAATATTGTTGACGCAAAATTCGGATATATTTTTTTACATTAGATGGAAGGCATTAAAATATTGTTAGCGCAAAATTCGAATATATTTTTTTTACATTAGATGCAAGGTATTAAAGTATTGTTAACGCAAAATTCAGATATACTTTTTTCATAAGACGGAAGGTATTAAAATATTGTTAACGTTAAATACGGATATATTTTTATACATTAGATGGAAGGTGTTAATTACATTGTAGTCGACACAATCGAGAAGAAGAAGAAGAAGAAGAAGAAGAAGAAGAAGAATATTGCAAACAGAAAGACAACGCCTGGGGGGGAGAGAGAAAGAGAAACTAAAAACATGTGTGTGCGTCAAAAATACCCTTTTGACTTTTGGCAGGATGCAAAAATAAATGACCGTGAGATAGGCAAAAGTAGACGGATACATATTGTGATAATAATAATAATAATTAGGTGGTTATTTATACTCACACACATTGAAATACTCGCCTCTTTTTAGCTGGTTATAAAAGTGGATTCTCCGTGACGCACATTCATGAGGGTTTGTGGTCTAGAGGGACGTACATGAGTACACAGACACTCGCCCGCGCGCACACGCGCGCGCGCGCACACACTTTTGGTCACCTGACGAGGCATAATGACGTAAAAAGTTGTCGTCTATAATTATACTCGTGATATTTTTAATATATGAGCTTGCTATTTATAAAGGGGCTTGTTCAGGATTCCTTATGTTCGTTTGTTTGTGATCGTTAAACTTTTCTGTTCCCACAGTGTATTCTGGGAATATATGTATGCATACACACACATACACATATATATATATATATATATATATATATATATATATATATATATATATATATATATATATATATATATATATATTACTATATAGTATATATATATATATAATTTATATATATATATATAATATATATATATATATATATATATATATATATATATATATATATATATATATATATATATATATATATGCTTAAAAATCACAGTAGATGCACTTGACTTCAGTGTATAAGCGAATCCCACAGGAAAATGACAGGCAGAAGTTCAGTGCCAGGCGCTTTCACCTTCATTAACGCATCGTCTGGGCACAAAAAGAAAAAATTGTGCCCAGACGACGCGTTCATAAGCGTGAAAGCGCTTGGTACTGACCTTCTGCCTGCAAGTAAAGCAAGAAATGTTTTCCCTTGTACGCTATATTTTTTTATAGCTAGGGGACAACTGTTGGTGGCTGGTGAATGCTGAAGGATGAGCATTGCATTGCAACATGTTTGAGTATTCCAGTTGACTGTGTATTCCCACCCAAGAGAAGGAGGTTTAGCTGCAGCCATTAGGGACTATCGTTGGATTCTAGGAAATCGGTCTTTTGGATCTTCTGGAAGCCTCCGAGATCTGCCTCTAGTGATGTTTCCCTGCTGATTATGATTATATATATATATATATATATATATATATATATATATATATATATATATATATATATATATATATATATATATATATATATATTTGTTTGTATATTTGTTTGTATTGATTTTCGTCTTTAAAGTTCTTGTTTTTAACTTTGAATTTTATTTTTTTAATGTACTCAGCTGTATGTTGGCATAGGGTTCCATTGTGTGTTTGGCATAAGCCCTGATAATAGGAGGGGGTGGCGCAAAAAACTCTAGTAACAGTGATTGGAACAGTTTTTTTTTTTATTAATCTGTTGTTCAAGGTCCTTTGTTTAAAATCCTTTCCTGTACGTTTGCAATAAAAAATACGTTTTAAATATTTTTTTTGCAAAGCAAACGATTGTTTTACTTTTGTTGTTTTTATATCTAAACCCTTGTAAGTAGTTCCAGATTAATTTTTTGGGGATTTTAATATTTATTATCTTATTAGTTATATTCTGGCAATCTCCCTGGATAAGAGGGAGTGCCTACTTGCATTGGGCATCCAGTTCTGTTACTGATGGTTGTGATAACACAACCGTTTAGAAACTCCTACGACATTAAATATGAGAAGGAACCTTAATGGATTAATTCACAGTTTTTTTTATTTTGAATTACCACGACTTACCAGTAGAATAACGTACAAACCAGAAAACTCAATATCGACGATCCATTACTAGATGAGCGAGCTTTGCCGTAATCAAAAGTTCATACAAAACAGCATTGAGAAAAAAATATGAATATGTACTGTATATCGCAGTTAACGTTCTCCTTTCAAAGAAAACGCGACCTTCACCTCTCTTACAGAAAACCATATGAAAACTATACGGAACGTTCCCACCATATTTAAGTTACCTTATGATCATGATTTTCATAAATACACCAAGTCTAGAAAATATTAAAGGCATTTGGGAATATGAGTTCAAGGAAAGTACAATCATGAGAGACTTATTCTTTTTTAATTTCCTCGTGCACATTTCTTCAGTTTTAATAGCCTTCCTTACAGTAGCGTAGCTGACATTCCACAGAGGGGGGGGGCAAAGAAAATTACACAAAACTAATATACCAATTCTGTAATAAGTAAAGTATACTATTTTCGAATGCATATATCCATGTGAATGAAGGAAAATATTAGTATTAGTAATCAGTAAACCTGTATTTGAAATTATAGAGCTCAATTTTCAATTAATTTTCAACTCTTACTGTATGCAAATGTATCAAATACTGTAAGATTAAAGTTCATCTGCAAAGGAAATTTCAACTGGGGGGTGGTCAGTTTGTGGGGGGCAAACATCTGATGGGGTGCCCCGGGCCCCGATATCGACGCCTCTGCTTTCTTTTATCCTTTCTATTTTTGCATCAGTCAGATCAGCCTTTCTTTTATCGTCTCTACACTCACGGTTTTTCTGTATAATTACTCTGTCGACACAGGAGTGCTTTCTCTTTAAGTCTCATCTAACCTTTAACTTTTTTTTTCTTCGTTTCTCCGAAAGTAAAATTTATTTTTATTCCGCTAAATCCCTGTTCCCCGTGGGGGCTTTCCGGTTCGATACGTGCTTTCTCTTACTAAGAATTTGTACGATTAATACAAGCTCCCGATATATTCGTAACTATGTGCATATATATATATATATATACAGTATATATATATATATATATATATATATATATATATATATATATATATATATATATATATATATATATATATATATATATATATAAATTATATATATAAGATACCCTTACATATATATACACATATATATAGATATTTATGTATATAGTATATATATATATATATATATATATATATATATATATAGATAGATATATATGTGTATACAGTATATATATATATATATATTTTTTTCTTTTTAACCACAGTAGATGCATGTAGCTTCAGTGTATAAGCGAACCCCACAGAAAAATGACAGGCAGAAGATCAGTACCAAGCGCTTTCGCGTTTATTAACGCATCGTTAATAAACGTGAAAGCGCTTGGTACTGACCTCCTTCTGCCTGTCATTTTCCTGTGGGATTCTCTACACACACACACACACACACACACACACACACACACACACACACACACACACACACACACACACATATATATATATATATATATATATATATATATATATATATATATATATATACATACACACATACATATGAATATATATATACTGCACAATACAAGGCTCTTTGTAATTAATATATATATATATATATATATATATATATATATATATATATATATATATATATATATATATATATATATATATATATATATATATATATATATATATATATATAGACTTAATCAGGAACTCGCTGAAATTGTTTCTTTACTATTTTAAATGTGTAATAAAACTTACAACTCACACACATACTGGTAGCCATTACTTGAGACAGGTCCATTGATAATTTACAGCAATTAGGCGTCTCTGGAGTAGAGAGAGAGAGAGAGAGAGAGAGAGAGAGAGAGAGAGAGAGAGAGAGAGAGAGAGAGAGAGAGAATGGTAACATATGAACAATCTACGGAGGGAGCTCATATTATTAGGAAGAAACTGTCTTACAGAAAACGATGAAACTTGAATAGGTAACTGACCTAGATTTGTATTTGTCACTCATGATCACCTTGAAGTGACCATACAACTAATTTATCGAAAATTCAGTTAATACTTACTTTTTATACTTGGTATTAATGTTTCTCAAGAATATAAGAACTGCCTGGTATTTTGATTAATGTAATGTAAAATATCGCGAATATGAGTTCGATTTCTGAACTATAAGAAATTTTAACATTTTGTCATTGTGCTCTGTTCATTATTACCATTTGATCTCGACTGAATGACATGTGCAATCTGTTGGTCTTGTTCTACATGGTAGCCTGAAAATCCGTAAATAATGTTTGGAAATTACAATCTCTAGCGTCAACCAATTTATTAAACTTCGTTCACCATCCATGTCCCAATTGCTGAATGCTCTATCTCGTTCGCTATTTCCTGAACAGTTCAACCCCCCTCTTCAGGATGGATGGTGTTCCATAGACACAAGAATCCATATGAATAATACCAAACTTTTTAAGAGCAACAGGCGATATATTATAAATGACGCCAGAGGAAAATTTGTAGCCAGAAGTTACAGTCATGTTTAACATGTTGGCACCCAAATACAGAATTACGTATGATCAGCGAATCAAAGAATAGGATCATGGTACATGATCAGGGAATTTGAATTAATTGGTTATCCAAGTGTTAAGCCTCATACATCGTAATTTACTCCAGAATTCTGTTATGGATAGCAAACATTTCATTTCAGATCAGGGAGAAACCTTAAACGTTGTACTTATATATTTTATGGCCAACAATGTCACCATTTAAAGACTGCATACAAGAAAAACCAACTCCCTCTGAACTTTGTTGAAATGAGATCAACTAGCGTACCACACAAGGTTACAAAGTTTATATTTATATAAGATCTTTGTTGTTAACATAACCAAATACTGCGCTAAAATCAACTTGAATTAGTCTGTATTCATTTTTATCGGCAAGGTTGTCTTGTGTGTAACTAGCGAGAAATAAAATAGATTCACAAGTAACTTAATTGCTTCTCATAAGCATGCAGTATACTGTGCATCTGTCTATTGTCATTGTATTTATTAAGGATCCTCAGATCAACCTTGACTGTCAAGAAATTGGCGGTAATGTTTGGAGCATAACCATTAAGAAATAGTCAGAAATGGCATGATTATACTCTTGATAGTGACAATATATTTACAAATGAAGTGGAAAGTTGGTTAGGAGGACAGAGTATACTCTTGATAGTGACAATATATTTACGAAATGGAAAGTTGGTTAGGAGGACAGAGCCTAACTTTAAAAATGAATGAATGATTAGGAGGTTAACTTTCTCAGTGACAGTTTCTCATTCAGACAGACTTGAATATTCCCACTTTCTTTGTCGCTTGATAGCAAAACGGGGTATGATATCAACTTAGAGTTTCCTCACGTAGTCCCTCCCAACTCGATAGAAGTTAAGAAATATGTCATGAATATCATGTCATCAATGGTAAATTGTGCAAATCTTCTCATACGAAAAGAATCTGGAATATTTTCAACTCAGTTGCTATTTTGTTTGTGGCAAATCGACACTTACTTCTAAAATGTCTTGGGTCTTGAAAGAATGTGACAGTTTCTGCTGAAACATTGATTGTCCTAGCAAATTTAAGTTATTTTCAGTTTTAATGATCAGAATTGATCCATTTACAAATGGCAGGTTCGCGGAGTTCATCGTGACTTTTTTCTTAGTTTTTCTGTGATTTAATGATTCTTTTTGTTTTAAAATTTTAACACAAAGTTCACTTCCTCTTTTTGTTTGTAGTTTATATAACGAAATTTAACTAATGCTTCTGTACTGTTATGACTTATAACAAAAAGAATAGCGGGTGGGTGTGAGAATTACTTCGCCATGGTCTGCCCGTCTTTAACAGTATTTCTTGATTTTACAGTTTTCATTTATTTCTTAGTCTTACAAATTTCATTTATGTCTATGTCTCGTTTTCTTAACAGGCCTGCAGTCCCCTACAAGCGATTGACCAACACGCCCTGTGCACAGAAACAAAAGAGAACGTCTCCAGACCGTTACTTTCTCGCTTGTAATAGCTCTTACTACTAGGATGAGAGGTAAGCATAGATTCAGCCACATGTTTTCTCATCATCGTCATTCATATGTCCATTTCTGTAAAAGCTTATTATTGTGAAAACTTATTATTGCCACTATCAAAGCCCAGAGGAATGCATCTCTAGGAAACATCACGCCATTCTTCTCAACCAAGAAAATATATTAGCCGTACAATACTGGCCAGTGCTCAGGCCACAAATGGAACGATTGGCTCTTTCAAACGAATCTGAATCTACGGCTTTGGTCGGTGGTTCTAAAAGTCATTAGGGCTGTGATGGAAGTGATCTGTCATCTTTATTATGCTGATAATGTCTCTGGGATGGAGACTGCTCGCCACTTAGCACGCAGACGACAGCAGATGACAGCCACATTGCCTTTCAATAGGAGATGTGGACATAATTGGCTTAGCATTTCCGTTTATCTTTGCAGCCCACCCCAACTCTCTCTCTCTCTCTCTCTCTCTCTCTCTCTCTCTCTCTCTCTCTCTCTCTCTCTCTCCTGACATTTTTCCTATTGTATTTATAGACTTCTTTTGAAAGGTAGAAACGCCAAGGGAAATGACGGGGAAATCATCTTTGAGGAACGGGTTCCTTGAAATAAGACTCGTCTATATGTTCGATTTTAAATAGGCAGAAATATAATCTCATCATTGTGCTGTGGGGAAGATGTCTAAAATTGATAGCGTTACGTTTTGTTTTCATAAAAGAGAACATTGTGCTTTTTCTGTCCGTCTGGGGCCTCAGATCTTGATGTAGAGGGCTGAAAAATGTTGATTATCCACCTTCCAATCATCAAACATATATTGCAGCCCTCTAGCTTCAGCAGTTTTTATTTTATACAAGGTTAAAGTTAGCCATAATCTTGCTTCTGGCAGCGATATAGGATAGGCCACCACCGGGCCGTGGTTAAGTTTCATGGACCGCGGCTCATACAGCATTATACCGAGACCACGGAAAGATAGATACATTTTCGGTGGCGTTGATTATAACGCTGTACAGAAAACCCAACTGCGCGGAAGAAACTTCGGCGCATTTTTTGCGTGTTTGCTTCTGTATTCCCTTTTTTTTTTATATAAGTTTTCCCTAAAAAATCTTGAACCCGATTTTTTTTTCTGTATAAATGGGTTAATATCACGTTGCCAAAGTAAGGATGGGTCGGTTCCAATCCAAGTAAAATATCTCAACTTTACAGACATTATATAGGTATGAGGTCAAACAAATTCTTAAACTTCGTGATAATGTGGTTGCGTAGCGCTGAACTGTTGTTGCCTCTGAAATCAGTTTTGAAATCAAGGTTTCAGCGATATATATTACGCCTTTCTCCACCAGGTCGACGCACATTGTTTATATTTATGTAATATATATATATACATAAATATATATATATATATATATATATATATATATATATATATATATATATATATATATATATATATATATATTACATACAGAATATATAATGTATATAAAAGTATGGAAATCAGGAATTCATTGAGTGCAGGAAAGAACATTAGATCATAAATGCCTTATTTTTCACATCCCCAGGCCATACAAAAACTTACATCTACGTATGTGCTTATATTATAACTTATATTCAAGAGTATTTGCATGTAGATACTAATTTTATCATATGTTTACTTATTTTTATATATCATCAAGCTAGAAATTAATCGCTAACATGGTAACAGAAGATAGAAATCTATGGGGGATTAACATCTTACCTTGTTCGGTGGCTAGATGAGTGTTGGAAGGTACTCCCATTGCGTTACGTCATCGTCCATCACTCCCTATTGGTCCACTGGTCTGTGACGTCACGAGTGATGCGAACACTTTCATCTGAACGTTTTCGCACAATTTCCCCCACTCACGTTTGCTCATTCCCACAACGCATAATCCAGGAATGAAGTCTCACCTTGGCAACCATTAAATCACCACTCAACACGAATTTATTTGTGGTTCGCACTGCTTTTCCTAATCGGCTTATGACATGGCAGAACGAGGGAGGATTTATCGGCTCCGAGGGGAAGACCCTTAATGTTTTATTTGTTGTCACAACGCGGGGATTCTAACGTCATCATTTTCATTGTAGATATTGCACGTCATTATCCAAGGGCACGGTGAATTGTTCATCAGGTTCACTGACAGTATCTCTCGGTATTTACTCTGGTAATCACGAAAATATGTCAGTTTTCGAGGAATGTTGAGGATTGCGTATATATTTCTCTGATATCTTTAAACAGTATATAATTTAAGAACGTTAATACAGGTGTATATACTCGTAAATATTATTGATTACATCTTTCGGTTCTCTATGAACATTTAATAATTATTTTGGCCCTAATTGGCAGAGCGTGGGAAAGGATGAAAGCACTAGTAGCTATACTACATAACCCTCAGAAATAAACATTAGATAGTAATGGACTTTTGACAATGATCTTTATTTATTAAAACTAGCAAATTCTGTTGGAAATACTATGTATATCAAAACCCCCGACTGAATGCTGAGAAAAGTGGAAAGATATTTATTATCAAAAACAGATTAAGTTTATCGCAAATAGTTGAATGTGGCAAAGAACATTTCTGTTAGAAGAAACAAAACTCGAATCGAGTTACCCACGAAAAACTGTTGAATCAGAAGTAAAAGCAAAAAGCAAGCGCATTATCCTTTCCACCGATTTAACAAGTTGTATTTCATTCGGAAATGTATCATCCCGTTTTGACAATAACAAGCGCAAGTCATTGAAAAAGAAATTTAAGATGAATCCGTTTGTCTTCAAAGACTGGGAGAATAAAAAAAAGTGTCCTAACACCAACTGCCAAAGTCAACATGACGAATCACCCGCAGCGTCTTTCAGGGCTGATTAGGTATCTGATATCCGTTCTTCTTCCTGCAAAAAAAAGAGAGAAAAAATAGAAGGTTCAAGTAAATATAGATTTGGCTACCTGTGAGAGCATGCACTCCCACACTCGAACACTCTCTCTCTCTCTCTCTCTCTCTCTCTCTCTCTCTCTCTCTCTCTCTCTCTCTCTCTGTGTGTGTGTGTGTGTGTGTAGATTCACACAAGCACAGAAAACATCACAATCATGAATCAAACTCTCTCTCTCTCTCTCTCTCTCTCTCTCTCTCTCTCTCTCTCTCTCTCTCTCTCTCTCTCTCTCTCTCTGTAGATTCACACAAGCACAGAAAATATCACAACAATCAGGAATCCAACATTCATTCTCTCTCTCGTATCCTGTGTATGGTACAGTTACGGCTGCATGCATGATTTGGTTCACTCAGCTGTTTTTATACTGCAGTTAATACTACGCCTACTACAAACACTAGTGCTTCATATTTCTTGTCATCCCTCTGGACATATGCCGGATGCAGTGTGAATTGTAATTGAGCCCTCAAGATTTTGTGAATATTTAGACTTGAATCTCGTAAATACTTGCTAACCTCTCTTTTCCTCTGTCTTCCTATATCTGTATGTCTATATATATATATATATATATATATATATATATATATATATATATATATATATATATATATATATATATATATATATATATATATATATATATATATATATATATATATATATATATATATATATATAAGAACAACCTCTTAACTTCCCTGACCTCTTTTTTTCTTGATTAGTATATCAGCAAAATTCTTCATCCGAACGGAAAGTTAACAAATAACTTTTATCACTTCTAGTGCAAAATTCTTCCAGAAATTATGTGCATCACATGTGCTGTTGACTGTGAGATTAACATCTATCACTTGAAAAATCATTTATGCGATCCGCTTGTTTAAAAGGGCGTGGTTCAAGTAAACTTTTATTTTATTGGTTTGATGAAAAACTTGACGGTGAGTGAGACTTACTGTACATTGGCAAGAATCTTATTAATGACTTAGACCAGTGGTTCTTAACCAGGGGTGCGAGAATGCCTATGAATAATTAAAGCAAAATCTGTTGTTATATACTCATGTTATTTGTTTTTCTTCGAAAAATAAAAAAATAAAATAAGTAAAAAATAAATAAATAAATAATAATAATAACAATAATAATAATAATAATAATAATAATAATAATAATAATAATAATAACAATAATAATAATAATAATTATAATAATAATAATAATAATAATAATAATAATAATAATAATAATGAAAATGTGGTTTTGTTATTAATACACGTCATATGAACTTTGTATTTTAGCTTTTTTTTATTTCAGCAATTCAGGGGGTGCGAGAACTGACTGCTGATTTGAAAGGGGTGCATACATTAAAAATGGTTTAAAAACCACTGACTTAGACAGTAAAAACTTTAAGAGTGATACCCGTAGACTTCTTGAATGAACTGTAACGTGAATTCAAAATGTCTCGATTTTAATAAAAATGTCAAAATTGAATTGTTCTAAACTTTCTCTGACAGCCTGTACAGCTGCGTTTTGTGGAGAAAAAACAAAGTTGTCTCATGGAAAAGAACAAAGGTCATAGGAATAGTTTCTGTTAGGATAATTTTTAAAGGAAATCGGGTCCCATTTTGCAGAAATCTTAATGGATTTTGATAGGAAAAGTTTTATGGATTTCTCTTTATTCGGGTTTACGAAATTTTCATAGACATTATTTCCAGTTGGTTTACATGTGCTGTTAACAATACATTGTACGCTCTCTCTCCAATATGTGGATACCTTACGCATCGCAAAGTGGAACAAATCATGCCCACAAATATGCAGAAAAGACCTCCCAACCCACACACGCCCACACACAAAAAAATTTGTGGATAAACAGATGACGAGGGACTGGTTGAATATCTTATGACATTGTCTGTACCCGCGCTGAATATATCGCACATTATTTACTCCAGCCAACAAAAACTTTTACGTATGTTTTTTTGGGGGGGGCGGGGGGGGACTCTTTCGTAAGGTTTCAACACACTGATTTTTTATATACTTGATCCACTCCCACAAAAATTTCATTCTTTTGCTCCCACAAGCATTTCTCCTGGACTTTTGAATATTTCAGAGCCACAAGAGCTACTTCCTCAAAAATTCATCCTGAACCATGAATCTTTTCTACGTGATCGATTTCTCAAAAAAATTCTCTGGTACCACGTATCTTTTCATGATGATTCATTCCGTGAATTTCTCTGTACAGTGAAACATTTCATTTGATTCACTTCATGAATTTTATGTACAGTGAATCTTTTTCATACGGTCCATTTTTACAAGAAATTTTCTGTACCGTGAGTTTTTCCCAAGGATTAACTCTTACTAAATTTTCTATGGTACTTTGAATCTTTTTCAGATGTTCTATTGCAACAGGAAATTTTCTATTCGGTGAATCTTCTCATACGATCCACTCAAACTTGAGTTTATCATTTCCACATGATCAATGGCTGAATGAATGTTCCCTGAACTCTGAATCTTGTTCACCTGATTCACTCTCACCATTATTCCTCCCGTACCGTGAATCTTTTCCCCGTGATCGGCTCCATGAATTTCGCTGCGTCACGAATCCTTTCCATATGATCCACTTCCACCTGAATGTTCACTGTGTCATGAGTGTTTCCCACACTGTTTTTTTTTTTTTACGCGATCGATTCCATAAGATTTTTTCTCATGTTGCTATCTTTTTCGAATGAGCCAATGCCACAAGATTTTCTCGTGCGGCGTGAATTTGTACCACAGGAGGTATTCTTAAATCCTACGTCTGTGATTTTTCATGGAAATATTTTTCTGTGTGCACCAATACCACAAGAAGACTCCCACACTGAATTTCTACTACACGAGGCACTCCCACTCCGTGGATTTTGTCGTGTCTTCTCCCACAAGGATTTTCTGCACACAAAGAATATTTTCAACGTGTGCAATTATCAAAGGAAATATCCAAGACTATAAACTCCCCACGGGAATTGCTAACACCACCTTGGAAATGACTCCCAGAAACATCTTCTCCCACACCACGAATCTTTCCCACATGAGGTCCTCCCACTTCTTTTCGAGGGGGGGGGGGGCGACGACGTCTGGCCTGACAACCAGAAATACACGACGAGGCTTCTTACGTCGACGCCTAGCGCGCCAAAAACCCCAGATTTAACGCCCTTCTTTGGAATAGCGTCACTTGACGTCATCTCTTGGCTTACGTTGGGCGTGCGTGTGCGGTTATGGTCGTCATGAAAGAGAAGAAAATTGTCCATTAAAGATTTAAAAGTATGCGTGGCATTTGGTAATCCTGTGGGTATTTTATTTTATTTTTTTTATTATTTTTACTTTTTTGCTTGTTGTATATCTCGAAGCGTTGCCGCTCTTATGATGATATTCTGGATTTCATTTCCTTTTAGCCTACGGTATCTCAATTAGACGGGTGTTATGACTTCTGTAGTGTTTTAGTACTCAAGAAGAGGCTGAGGAGAGAGAGAGAGAGAGAGAGAGAGAGAGAGAGAGAGAGAGAGAGAGAGAGAGATTGTTTACCTAGCAAACGACCAATTCGTCGAAAAAGTCCAGACATTGTCTCCTGAGGTTTCATTTAGTTTTCTCCGAAAATGAGAATTTGGTGAAAACAGAAATGCAATTAAAATGAAAAGGACAGCACGGGTAAGTGAGAGCGGTTAATTTTTTGCCATTTTCTATGAGCAAAAGGGTTTTTAGGATTATTGCCATAAGCAGAGCGGTTCCTAGTGGGATTTAACTTCAAACGAGAGGGGCTGACTTCTGCATGGAGTGTTTTCTTAGTTTATGACCGTTTTTTTCTGGCAACTAGCAAGTTCTGAAGCCTTTTAGGCGTATTTGCTTTCGAGGAACCTTAGTTTATTATGTCTTTTGTTGCAAGTGGAACATTTTCGACGAAAAAATGTTATAAAGCAACTTATTTTTAAGTAGAGAACAGTCCGAAACGCAAGTTAACTTAAAAATCATCAGTTTTCTGTCTCTTGATTTGGTCAGATTAAATATCTAGAGAATTTTATGTAGATTTATATGAAATTCCAGAAAGTTTTAGAACCCCTCTTGAAAAATAAAACCGGTTTCAGCTTTTGAACGTAAAAAATTTCATATCAAAGAGATTGGAGAGGCATAGTGATTGCAAGGAATTGTAGATCCCATCGAGCTGGTGATGAAACGCTATCTGGTGTCTGGTTTTCTCTCGAAGAGAGATAATGACTGGCAGAGAATAGATTTAACGATTTCACCATTCCTGGGTTTTCTTCCTGCAAGCAACGTTTGCGTTGGGACGTGTGACCTCCAAGATAAAGCCTAGCTTGTTTTCAAGTCTTAACGACTGAACGGTTTCTTAGATGAGCTGTAAACATTTTAGACTGAAAATGGACATTTACTTGAAAATCGACTTTTTTTCAGGGTTACAAATACATTTTCCGAGACGTAAAACTCTTCTTTACAGATGACCTCATAGCAAACGCCAGGTCGCCATATTAGCAGGAAGCATTCATATTTGGCCCGCTCTTTTATCCGTCGTCCTGTTGCTCTTGCGTCCACAAGATTTGAAGTACATCAGAACAGTTGACTCGTTCTGTTATTTGCATAATCCGCACGACTTAACCACGTCGATTTTTAACTGGTCGTGGAGCTTGCAGTCTCCGAAAAGAGCCTCAGCAAGAAGCGGATACCAGCGATGTTAAATTACAACGAAGCAGAAATGAATACATTAAAAACACTTAAGCTGAAAGATGATTTCACTTCAAGTATATTACGCATTCATACAAAATAACCGGAAGGAAAAACAGAACGGGAAAGAATGATTGTGCTCTTTGCAGAGAATTAGAGGAGAAAATATACTTATAATGAAATAAAAGTTATCGATCCCAGACAAGAACAAGAACGATTTGGGTGCTTAAAGCCCAGTGTGTGTTAATTGACCTGTACTATGACAGAGGTAGCGTGCTGTTCAGTAGACTGCATTGGTTAACATACGGTGATGTATAGACGTATAGAGAGAGAGAGAGAGAGAGAGAGAGAGAGAGAGAATTAACAGACGTGACCGATCAGTGCCTCGTCAAAGTGAATACCTTTTGACACCACCATAATAAACATCGGAAGTAATTAAATTACTATGAAGTCAAAATGTTTCCAGGCCAGGGCAGTGCCGACATAAGTGTGTCTTTATGGGGAGAGGGAAATAATTAGCCAAAAAAATTCTCCTAGAGTGATGACTCATCTGATCTTACAGGAACTCTTTCTTGGCCGAGTTATTTCTAGGAAATTGAAAGAAAATCATCGCCCGATGAGATTTCCTTGAATGTGTGAATGATTGGTATAAATAAAAGCAGCGATGACTAACGAAGGTAGACCCTAAAAAAAAGAAGAAGAAAAAGAAAATTCAAACGTGGAGAACGCAGCTTCCGTCGAGATTCTAGGAAGGGAGGGAAATGCAAGGGGGAGAGAGATTGAATGTCAAAGATGCTCTGAAGATTGACGGGGGAGAATGACAGAGGGGGAGATAAGGGCTCTAGAGCTTGGGGATGGCATCAGAAGGGTGAGGGGAAGAAGGGGAGGAAAAGGGTGAAGGCTGTGATATGCTGAGGTATCAGGCAGACGTCCCATCGCGAAGGAAATAATTTGAGACGGAGGAAGGAAAAATTCATAAATGACGAGTTAAAAGGTGATCGTATATAAGAATAAAATTTGTGCAAGGTTTGTAAATTCGTAAAGTAAATTGTGATGCCACAACGCTTTTTCTTGTTTTACGGTACGGGCTGATTTACAAGAATCATAATTTCCTTTGTCACACTTTTAGATTTCTTTTTACAGATCTGTGTCGTATCAGTATGTCAAGTGGCATTTACTACAGCTGTTTGTTAGGTTTTTATTTGTATATAAATGTAAAGGAACTGTAACGTCGGAATAAGAAATTCAGAATCTGCTCAAAGAGTGTTTTCAGGGCATGGGTGATAGAAGTTTGAATTTCGTATCAGATCAGAATTTTTATTTTATTAATAACTTATAAGGTAGATAATGGTGAAAGATTACATTTTGAAGTTGCTCTTTGAAGAGTGCAAAGATAGAAGATTCTCTCTCTCTCTCTCTCTCTCTCTCTCTCTCTCTCTCTCTCTCTCTCTCTCTCTGTGTGTGTGTGTGTGTGTGTGTGTGTGTCCTGCAATTCTAAACAAACTTCCCTTTATTGTCAGGACACCTTTTTGCCTGCAAAACTACACCACAAAGTTTGAAAAATGGACCACATCAAAGGGAAGGACAGAAGTCCATTTTTTTCCGCCGCCACTGACATTTAGAAGACAGGGAACCCAGAAATGACAGCAAACACACAACTGCCGCCGGAAGTTGTCAGCTCTAACATGTGAATAAACAGGGAGGAGAAAGGGGACGGGGGAAAGAAGGGAGAGAAAACAAGTGATAAATTACGAAGTGACAACGATAAGCAGCAGCGACAGGTCAACAAACATCAAACCTCAGAGTCGATAGAGATTTACCTTAAGGCTATAAATTATATTGATTCTAGTTGACAACAACACAGTGGCAGAGACAAAGACCAGTGGGGCAGGCGCCCACAGACTTTTTCTTGCCCTGGCCCAGTGTAAACAAGTAAAATGAAAGAGAATTTCGCATGCATTGCTTCGTTACTCCAGTTTGTTTCTCTGTGACACTTGGGTTGCTGAAGTGAGGTCCAGATATTCATCATCATTATTAAGCTGTTTTAATGTCTAAAGGCCCTTCGTTTTCGTTTTATATTTTGGTGGACAACTGCATTTTTATTCAATTTCATTTCCTACTTTTTTTACCTTGACCTTCGACCTTTTCAAGTATTTTATTGGTATTCTTGTTCTCTTATTTTTGTTTGGCAAACGAGAGTATAATATCATTTTATACTGTACAAGTACTCGATGTGCATCAGAAAAGGGAATTTTTCATTCGTGCTATCGGAGGAGAATGGAGATAAGAAAAAAAAACCATTTTAGGGACATGGTTGCTAGTGCCTCTTTCTTTCTTGTGATCTCAACAGTGGTTGGTACCCATGTACAGTTGGATAAAGTGAACAGCAAAAGTATGGGAGTAAACTGGGTCCTAGCAGTCGTGAGCCGTAGCACTGTATTACTCAGCCACGGCACCCAGCACCCCATCCCTAGCTGACAGGGATGCTAAGGCCCCCTTTCACTGAAATTTATCAGATATATCCGGGGTCTGAACTCGAGACCCGTGCAATAACAAGTAACTGGTGGTACAGCTGATATGATATATATATATATATATATATATATATATATATATATATATATATATATATATATATATATATATATATATATATATATATATATATATATATATATATATATATATATATATATATATATATATATATATATATATATATATATATATATATATATATATATATATATATATATATACACACACATACACATATACATATACGTTCTTTTATAATCCCCATCTGTCAATTATATGAGCTTTTTATCAACTTATTGTATATTTTCTTTCCAATCTGCTAAGTAAAGAACAGTAAGTCGAAAGGGCTAGCAACGACTCTGTGTTTCACTTTTCCCTTCGTGGCTATGCCTTTATACATATATATTTTAGGCCCCTGGGTCTTAACCTGACTGGGGCATCCCGCGTCCTAACCAGACCTAGAGATATTCATCTCAACCTAACCTTGTACAGGTCTATATAGTTGGGATCGGGTTTATCGTCAGTAGAATTCTGGATGGGTCGAATTGTTCATTTGTCAGTCGCAGTGCAGGAAACTTTTTGCTGTAAAGCTCACGCCCTAAGTCTTTGGAACCTCGCTGGTTGTATTGATCGGGAGGTTAGGGGTTTGTGTGGTGTGTGTGTGGCCCCCAACCCCAACCAACTGGTGTAATGTCTTCCTCAGGTGCGGGGATGGTTATTTGTCTTATTTTTCCCCTTTCTCTCGCTGGCGTTTGGCGCCGGTTGGTTACCTCTCTCTCTCTCTCTCTCTCTCTCTCTCTCTCTCTCTGTTTTTGGCATTCCCCGATTTTCTATGTTCCTTTGTAATCTGCTTGCTGTTACTCCACGGGAATGGCGGGCTGTTCCGGTGGTGGGATGGTCATGCGTTCTCTCTCTCTCTCTCTCTCTCTCTCTCTCTCTCTCTCTCTCTCTCGGTGGTCTTTGGCGCCGACTGACTTCTAACGTTTCTCCGTATAACAGTCATTGACTCACTGTTTTACCGTCGTCCCCTTCGAAGAAATTGGTCCCAGTGACTTTGGGAAGGCCTGAGGTTGTGTCTGTAAACTCATTATTTTATGACGTCATTCATTTCCTAGTAGAACTGTAATCAGCTACATTTGATTCTTTTCCAAATGGTAAATCGACCGAGACTGGGTGGATATCTCAAATTTATGGTACCGATGGCCTTTCACCGGAGACGTATTTTTAATAGCCATAATAATCTCTGTACTTATTGGATAAGCCACACTTTTTGGGTGCCTAATAGCCATAATAATCTCCTTACTGGATAAGCCACACTTTTTGGGTGCCTAATAGCCGTAATAATCTCTTTATTATT
>NC_089762.1:46255890-46280890 GCF_040412425.1 Macrobrachium rosenbergii | reverse complement strand
GGATAACTTTCCACCTGAGAGACCTGGTTCGATCCTGACGTGAGTCAGAAATTTATTTCTTGTATTTTTGTTCACTCCAGAAGGGCTTCGAATGAAATGTTGTCTATTGGGTCATTGCTGAGTCCACAGCATGTCGATTATTGTTCCAAACTTTTGACTTGTATGGTTGGTCGACGTGAGTCAGAAATTTATATATATATATATATATATATATATAATATTTGAAATTATATATTTTAAGAGATTATACATATACAGTCCTCATCACCTTTTATCGCTGCGTTTACTTCTTTACAACAGAGGTTCATTTTTTAATACTTTCCACACCCTTGTATTTTTGTTGCTTCCCGCCGAACCACAACAAGTCGATTATTGCAAAAGTTGGTCGACCTATGTAATATTTGAAATTGCTTTTTAAGAGACTTACTGCCCTCTTATCACAGTATCAAACTCACATTTTTTTTCTTTTTAGCAGAGCAAAGTATTCTTCTCAGAAACAAAGACATTCTACCCCGTCTCATATCTCTCATTTTATGTTTTCGCACCTAAACGCCGTCAATAAATCTTCCCTTTTGTTCGCTGCAAATCGGCTGGGTGTTATGAGCCCACACTTAATTTTTTTTTATTTTCAGACTTGCCAACTCCGGTTTTACACAAAGTAAGTTCTCTCTCTGTGTAATTGAAGTTAGGAGACGGATTAAACGAGAAACGAAAGAAAAGTGATGTACGTTACCTGTCTTTGACAAACGATATAAACACACACATAATATATATATATATATATATATATATATATATATATATATAAATTATATATATGTGTGTGTATATATATATAAATTATATAAATATATATATATATATATATATATATATATATATATATATATATATGTATATATATATATATATATATATATATCATACATACATACATAAAGTCAGTGAGGAAATACCATAAGAAATGGAAGAGTCTGTTATTAATAGACTTCTAATACAGTCTTCCCCTGGCATGAGGTTTTTGATAGTGTATTCGGATTATTGCAGTGAGTTATCTATTTTAACTTTCAGTTTAGTTATGACTTAAGGTTCGGAGAATCACCGTTATCATAATTCTGTGCGTCATTGGGAAATTCATCTCAACCTACCTAACTCATTTCCTTGCTACGATTATTCATATCTAATAATAATAATAATAATAATAATAATAATAATAATAATAATAATAATAATAATATAATAATAATAATAATAATAATAATAAATTTCCTGTGGTGTGTGACGTGTACTGAACAGGAAAAGAGAGCAGTTACGAGAAGCGGATTATGATAACAAGGAATTAATGAATAATCAAGAAAAGAAAAGAAAAAAAAAAACAGAACGACGGGGAAAGTAGGAAGTTGAAGAAGCAGCCAAAACTTACAGGGAAAGAAAAAAATCGAACAGAAGAAGAAGAAGAAGAAGAAGAAGAAGAAGAAGAAGAAGAAGAAGAAGAAGAAGAAGAAGAATTTATAAGCTAAGATACTATTGGACTTAAAGGGGCGGGGAGGAAATGGAGAAGGGGGGAGGAGGAGGTGATGGAGGGGAGAGGAAGGAGGAGGTGGGGGGAGGGGGAACCGCCTGAGTAGTAGGAGGTCCGATACCCAAAATACATATGATCGCACATCCCTCGAAAGCGGCCTGAAGTGAAGGTATGGGGCCAGATGTAAATAGAAGTTACGAACAAAATGACTTTTGTAGAGCTCAGAGAGCATTTCTTTTCTTCACTTTCTTTTTTTGTGTCTTACCTTTAATTATCCGCTCGCCTCCCCCTTTGATAGAGTGTTTTTTGTCATAAGGAGATTTTTGTTAATTTTTTTTTTTTTTTTTAATCCTTGCCGAATCTGAACATATTATTTTGACCTCCTTCAGTCTACTTTGTTTTTGGTTTTATGGTTTTTTTTCCTGGAGAAGTTCTGTTTTTTTATTTTTGTTACACAGAGAAAACTGAATGATAACAGAGAAAGAAGTGTCTTAATATTACTATTTTTAGCCAATCTGCAACCATGGTTAGAAACCCACGGCCAAGGGTAGAAATAATATTTGGTAAGATTGCCTTGTTTTAATATGAAGTAAATGCTTTTTTTCAACATAAGGCGTATTAGCTATTAAAAAAACGTGCATACGGTCTGACTAGTTGTGTAAAAGTATCCATTTACAAAAATTTCCCAAGTTATATACCGAACGTCTGTACATTCTGGAAGTCGACGCAGCTGGCAGTACCACTCGATTGCTTTTTTCATACTGCTGATAAATATAGAGAGTCATGAAAAGTGACAAGGCAATCAGTATTGGTAGATCTTTCTGTTAATGACAGTTTCATAGTTTATATATTCATGAATATTCAGTAAATGATAATAATAAAATATCGCATGAGGTATATGGTTGCATAGAATTGGAGTAAAGAACATTATAACAACATAGTAAAAATAAATTCATCAGTAGATAATGGTACGAATACTAAGATAAAGAGGATAAAAGGGTAAAGTTAAAAAGCACAGGGAAAGCAACTGCGTATTCTTTGTAGAACTGGATTTTAATTCTTAAGAGTGGTCTTCCCTTGATTTGTAAGAGAACGTAGATAATCGCCTCTACGTCTGTGAAAATTACTCAGAATTTGGTCTGGTTTAATAATTACCAATATTATGTTTCCTTTATTAATTATTAAACAAGTCTCCGTATGGGGGTAGTTTTGTCACTTAATGTTCTTTGCAGCGTCCCTTCGGCCCCTAGCTGCGACCCCTTTAACTTCTTTTACTGTACCTCCATTCATATTCTCTCTCTTCCATCTTACTTTCCACCCTCTTCCAACAATTATTTCCTGGTGCAGCTGCGAGGTTTTCCTCCTGTTACGCCTTTGAAACCTTTCTCTCAATTTTCCTTTCGGCGCTGAATGACCTCATAGTTCCCAGCGCTTGGCTTTCGGCCTAAATTGTATATTCTAATCTATTCAGTGCACAAGTAGCCTCGGAGATGAGACGTAAGGAAGTTGGGAATCTTCAATCAGGCAAGAAATAAAAATTTGGTCCAGGAGGAGTGAAGAAAGACCACAAGGAATAAGAGGAGTGCCTGCTCTCTCTCTCTCTCTCTCTCTCTCTCTCTCTCTCTCTCTCTCTCTCTCTCTCTCTCTCTCTCTCTCTCTCTCAGAGTGCTCGAAATGACGTAACTAACACAGGTGTAAGGTTAATCAGGTGGTTCAGCAGGAATGAAGACAGAAAAGGAATGGGAGAAGAGTTTGCTCTCTCTCTCTCTCTCTCTCTCTCTCTCTCTCTCTCTCTCTCTCTCTCTCTCTCTCTCTCTCTCTCTCTCCCTTCCCGAGTGCTTGAAACAGTAAAACTAAAAACTTAACACGGGTGCAAAGAAGCACAGGCAAGGCACCGCAGGGGAGACTCAACCAGACAGAAAATCGAATCGGCCGCAAGAAACGAAGTTATGGCTAATCACTTGACGGACGCCAAGAGCTTGCATTAAACGGCTCGCTGAGAGAGCGAAGATCCATTAGCTCATGCCTCTAATCCTGTACAGCAGCGCTAACGATGGGAATTGCCAGCTAATTATACAGCCTCTTCGCCCTTCTCATGGTGTCTGGTACCTCGTAAATACGTCGCCCCGGGCTGGTTGAGGCGTTAAAAAAAAAAAAAAATGTGCCGAATACTTTCAGAAGCTGATGTCGGAAACTCTGTAACGGGGAGAGTTCTGTAGTTGGAGAGTGGGAGAGAATATATTATTGATTATATGGGAGAAAATATTGACTTATTACTGCTAATACTCGAAATAATAATGGGAGAAGTGTTTATAGTACCACCTAAATTAAACAGTTTCCTCACAAGGAGTATTAGTATTTTATTAAACACTGTATGTTTTCATTTTTGTTAATAATAATAATAATAATAATAATAATAATAATAATAATAATAATAATAATAATAATAATAATAATAATAATAGCGACCACAGGATTCTGTTGAAGACTTCGGAAACAATCACTAAGCATCATTTAGAAACTGACCTACCCTGGTGTGTGTAATTTATATATATATATATATATATATATATATATATATATATATATATATATATATATATATATATATATATATATATATATATATATAATGTATATATATAATATATATAAATATAATATATATGTGTGTGTGTGTATTATGGATTGGGTATATCATTGTGCAGAGACTCATATATAAAAATAGAAGACATTATGAGAATTTCTGAAGTTTCCTGATCATCACAGCCTCATCAAGGGAGACTGACTGAGAGGGTTCTCGACAGGAAGTATAAATATAGTACATTGAGGCAACCCAAACAAGCTCGGCAGTTAAATATAGTGACGTTCCCAATGGCACATTTTTTTACTGCTCCTCTACTCTTGAAAACACACACAACACATACACACACACATACACACACACACACATATACATATATATATATATATATATATATATATATATATATATATATATATATATATATATATATATATATATATATATATATATATATAATCGTCAACCTTAACTGTTTTCCGTTCCAGGTGGTAGCTCCTGAGAGAGAGAGAGAGAAAAAAAAAAAGCAGAATGTTCTCTGCAACAAACATCCTTTGATTGGTAAACTGCGGATTAACCCTCTTTGTGGAAGATATCCCTCAAGGCTTTGGCTTCTTACCACAATAAGAGAAGGCACATCAGCACCTCTCTGACCATCCCATCTACAAGCACAGCACCATTTCCCCCTAATTAACATGCACTTTCGCGTTTCCTGGATTGAAGGCCTTGCTCTTCAGTAACTTACCCTCGCCTTCTATGAAACCGTCTTTAAATCATTCTTTTCTCTTTCTTCCTACAGCTGTAAGTTATGCATTCCTTTTACCAAGCTATCATCACTTATTATCCACATGAGTATTTAATTTTTTACTTCTACATCTGTCCACATTTCTTACTCTTAGTTCTTGTTGTGCCACGTATAGCTATACATAAAGTTTTCCATCTCAAGAGCTCTAACCTTTTTTTCTTTCATTCAGATTCAACAGCCCCACTTCACTTCCAGTGAAGAAGAGTTGGCTCAACAGTTCTTTCATGCGAGCCCTTACCTTGGCTTACATAGACGCGCCAAGTGTCCTCCCAGTCATATCCACATACCCGGCTACACTTCTTGCATCACCTATTCTATGACTTGACTCACATCTCACCTTACCAAACATATTGCTAATCAGCTACAGCTGTTCATATGATGTTCATATTAAAATTCATTGTTAGGTCTTCCTACTTTAAGTGGTGAATTGTGGATTCTTGTTTATGTAGTATAGATACTCACAATGACCTCTTAACCATTCAGTTTACTCACACTCTTGGGATACACTTATCAGATGAGGAAACAAAAAAAAAACTTTCATTCCGTAGTTGTATTCAAACCTGTGCACGCTAGTAAAGTGAAAAAAAAAAAAACTTTCATTCCGTAGTTGTATTCAAATCTGTGCACGCTAGCAAAAGTGAGTACGAATTGCAGTTGTTAGGAGGTCATTGTTGCTATTTGAAAATAAATCACTATATATTATATATATACTGTGTATGTGTATATATGTGTATATATATCACATATATATATATAATATATATATATATATATATATTATATATATACACACACACACATCACATATATATATATATATATATATAATGTGTCTATTTATATATATATATACTGTATATATATGTATATATATATATATACTGTATATATATATATATATATATATATATATATATATATATATATATATATATATATATATATATACTTAGCTGAACTGTTTATAATCATGCATGGCAATAAATCATCAGGTATGAGGTTATGATTGGCATACTTGATATGACAGTTGACAGCATATGGCTGACATGTTTCATCGTTTCACTTTCAACAGACTGTCATGCTCGAGCGAACAGGTATTAATTGTCATTAACGAAAGCTATTTTTTTTATATAACTAATGAATATTGATCAAATCATTCTTTAATTTATTAATATATTGGATCTCATTATTACTTCACTTGTTGTCGCTATTTATATGTATTTTTATCATTTCGTCAATGCTGAAATTTTCAACATCATAAGAATCTCATGCAGTCCCACTTTCCTATCCTGGGATGCAAATCGTAATAAATAACGATAATTTTCTCGTAGAACTTCGTTGTCCTTAGATTAAGTCATTTAGATTCTCAACAGTGAGTGGCTTTCCCAGCTCCAGATCTGGGCTACATAGCCCAAATTTCATACATTCATCAAGGAAGTCAAGGTTGTACGAGTATAAGATTCTTAAGTTGATATGACTTCCTGTTAATAACCCATCTTATTCTCTTTAGAAAGAATATTTTCATGGAAGATAGGGAACTTCAAAACCATCAGATCATAAATAACAATAACAGAGACAGTGGAAAATGCATACATACATGCACATATTATATATCACTTCTGCAGTGCATTCACATTTTTGCCGAGGGCGTGTTCAATCCCTTCTGTTCAACGCTTCATTTGCACAATCTATATAGCACTTCCTTTTTTTTCTTCCTGACACTTTTGAATTGTACGTATCAAATGCACTTGCCCCAGCCAACTCAGAATATTCTTTCCTCCTCTCTAACCCTTTTACAAATTTTTTTCTCCTCACATTTCCCTCTCTTAAAATATTCCTCAGCCTTTTCTCAGTGATTCTTGTTGAACTCGCACACGTAACCTCCATAAAGGAGAGCTCGCTCAACCATTAACAGTCCGTGCATTAAGAAATAAGCAAGAAAACCTGATGTGTACAAACTAGAAGAGTCGAATGTGTTTATGGCAAGTGGACCAGGTAGGACTATTTGGTTTTCCAAGCTCAAGTAAATTACTGACGTTGACGACATGCCCGGGGGAAGCAAGTTGGTGGGTGAGCGTGGGCGTTCAGATACCCTTCCCAGATACCGGAATGGGACCTGGGCTGGGGAAGGAAGGGAGATGTAAGAGTTTTGAGTTGTAAACAACCCCCTCAGAACCAGAGATGTCTGTTGGTGTGGTGTATCGTTTGTCAACAGTCAGGAACGTCAGATTTGGTCGGCAACAAAAACTCCTTTTTCTTCTTATTGAAGAGGATACCTAGCATGGTAACAAAATTGTTTAATTACGCCTCTAACAAAAGTTCCTGGCGAGAAGTAATTCTTTTTATAAACGAGATACCGCAGCATGGCAACAGAATTGTTAAATTACATGTTAAACAAAGCTACTAAATTATTCATCTTAATATTAAACACATCAGGTTCTTAGATATTTTAAAGTAAAGAAAGGTAATAGCAATTGATAATATACCAGATGAAAAAGGGGATCCGTGACGTTGCTTAATGACATAACCAAAAAAAGTGCTGTGGAACGCACATCTTCACTGCATGTGTTGCAAGCGATATGATGATGCAGGCCTTTGAAATATATTTAGCAGATCATACTTACCCCCAGAATCTTTGGTTGCGATGCCAAATCGTAGTACGAGTGAGGACTAGTTGCATTTCTTTCTGGAGTGACTAAAAAGTAAAAGATTTGCTTAATGGATCTCTGGCAATCTCTGTCTTGCCATTTATTTGACGGGAGAACAGGATTTTTTCCACTTTAGAGTTTATATGCTGCTTGACATTCTCGCCTTGACAACTACAGAACAGTGCGCGCCTGTCATGATGGGAACTAGACGGGCCTTAATTTACGCCAATGTGCTTGCAAGCAGCTGTTACGTTTATTTTGGGGAATATTCTCTGCTTTAATAATATTCTGGCACGTGTTGCCTTACGTAACAGTCTCCCAGAGCATCCATCCTCAGGGTTGAATGTTTCATTTTTATTTTTATTCATTTTTAGTTGTCTGTAAGAGATAACTATTGTGATGGCTATTTGTCTGTCCGTCCGCACTTTTTCTGTCCGCCCTCAGATCTTAAAAACCACTGAGGCTATAGGGCTGCAAATTGGTATGTTGATCCTCCACCCTCCAATCATCAAACATACCAAATTGCAGCCCTCTAGCCCCAGTAGTTTTTAAAAATTTTATTCAAGGTTAAACTTAACAATGATCTTGCGTCTGGCACCGCTATAGATGCCAACAACACAGGCTACCAGCGGGCCGTGGCTGAAAGTTTCATGGGCCGCGGTTGAGAGTTTCATGGACCGTGGCTGAGAGTTTCATACAGCATTATACGATGTACAGAAAACTCGATTGCGCCGAAGAAGCCTTGGGGCATTTTTTACTTGTTTGTTGTCGTTGTAACTCGATTTGGTCTTCAGATTCTGAATCAGAAGCATTTGCATTGTCGGTGTAAGAAAAGTAAATGGGTCTCCTGAGAGACCTCAGTAGCAGCAAATAGAAGCACAGGGACTGCAATCAATTATGTAAAGCAGCAGTGAAAGGAAGCGATACTGAGCACCCCACAACTGTCACTGCCCAGTTCGAAAATTGAACGGAATGTGATACAGGAGATTAAAGCATTAAGAAGATTTGCTGATGTTACATTTCTCGGAGGACGCTGTCCGTTGCAGTTCGACGCCATCATCCGCTCATTTTATGAGACAAAAGTATTATTCGTGCAAATAGACAGAGAGAATAGTTCAACACAGGATGAGATTCTTCGTGGATGGCGAAAGTGGAACATCGTCAAAAGCCGTGGGAAGAAGACAAAATGAAATTTTGTCGGCGTGGATGAAGACAAAGAATAGAATACGAAAGGACGAAACCGCGAGAAACGTCCGTTGCAAACTACGCAAATAACGAAACAGCTGTAGCTGCCAGCGCAGGACCGACCAGAACGCAAACAAGTGAATGTCGAAAGCGCCCGAGGAAGCCCAAAGAGCGAGAGAATGGGACTGGGGCATTATTTGGCCACATTACCGGCAACGTAACCTCTGCATTTATAAGACGACTATCACCAGCTTACGCCCTCAGGAACGTGGCTATCTGCGAGGGGCATCGCAGATTGTTGGGGCGAGATTCGGGTATTCTTACCACAGGACCCGCGGTAATGCGCGGTGAGTCAGACTCAGAAGCTCGGGAAAGGAGACACTAACAAACAACGCAGTCTAGAATGAGATTGGGGGAGACAAAGAACGGTGAGCTTTGAACTCCATGTTGCTGGAGTCTTGGCCTTTTTTGGGGGACTGATTTTTGGGGCTTGTTTGCGACGTCATTAGTTCTGCTTGTTGGAAACTCTTTGAAGCGGGAGAGAACGCAAAGAAAGACACACACACACATATATATATATATATATATATATATATATATATATATATATATATATATATATATATATATATATGTATTATGTATGGTATGTATATATATATATACATATATGCATATCATACATAATACATACATACATACATGCATGTGTGCGCGAGCCTACGTATTCATGTGTGTCCTGATGTGTATACTAATTTACATGTGCGATTACATTCGATTGTCAATAATAAGAAATATGCTTTGGAAACTGGAAGTTACATTCATTTAGTCAAAATATTTGCATTATAGGATATCACTTCCTTGCGATCATACGGAACAAATAAACTTAAAATGAAGTATAATCGCCATATACATATACACTAAAACAACATGTGTTTCAGCTCGCTTTTTTTTTTTTTTTTTTTTTTTTTGCTACGCACCAAGTTCAAACGGGAGGGGGGTCGCATTTATCTCTTTTATTTTCTTCTTCATTCGAGTACGGATGTAAACTTGGGTGAGTCATGAAAGGAGAATGTACTCTGGGATGACTTTCTGAATAAGACTGCTTTGTTCGTCATGTCAAGAATAATTTGTTAGCAAATTTTTGCGGCCTTACATAATCGCACACGAAAAGCAAAAAATTGTTTCACGCCGTTATAAATGTGTGCATGAGATCACGAATATGAATCAAGTTATGTATTTTTTATTTTTTTGAAATTCGTAGAATAAATGGGCATGAAAATTAGTCACGATTTATTTTTTTGTATCCATGCCTAGACACAAAGATTAAAAGGATAAATGTATTTCCTGAGTCAGAATAATTACCGTTGAGCCAGAATTTGTTTACCAAATGCAGTGGAAAAATTATAGGTATTCGAGGAATATTTCACATCATTTGAAAGGTTCTTTTCTTGGGAATTTTATATATATATATATATATATATATATATATATATATATATATATATATATATATATATATATATATATATATATATATATATAAATAACTGTGTTTATGTTTGTGCATGTATGTATGTATAGAAAGGTATATGTATGTATATATATATATATATATATATATATATATATATATATATATATATATATATATATATATATTTATGTTTGTATATGTATATATATATATATATATATATATATATATATATATATATATATATATATATATATATATATATATATATATATATATATATCCTAGGTATAGGAAAATATCATGGAAGTTAACGTCAGATTGCTATATTAATTCAGTATAAAAATTTGATTGCCTCTTATTTACATCATGAAAGTTTACCCTTCTGTTCAGCTCCTGCGAAAGACAGTCCCGAACTCCGGGTAAACACTCAACCGCAGCATCTTTCTCCTGGAAAAAGTATTAGAAAAATAACCATGAAATACACGACTCATTTGGTCTTATTTTCTCCATGACAGTTTCCATTTGATGCTTTAAAAGAAAACCTAGGATTCGGTAAATCTTCGAATGAAAGGAACTTCCTGTAATGAGCAGACGCGTGATTTCACGGGTAAGGAATGCAATGAGGTCAGGGTTGTGGGAACGCCGAGAGAGAGAGAGAGAGAGAAAGAGAGAGAGAGCGGCGATTGTCAAAGAGTAAATGAGATCTAAATTCTCCCCGATTGAGATCTCTAAGCACGCTCGTAGTGAGCTGCTTAGTAAGGCACTTCAAGAGGAAACGATTGGAGGAATGCTGGAGGAATGGCTAGGGTTAAGATGACGGTTCTAAGAGAGCCAGTGTCATTCGCATTCCCCGAATCCGTAGGCTCCTCTGAGTAGATTTCGGATGAAAAGGGAATTTGCGTCTAGGACCGCAGTGGCTTAGCCAGTTAACCAGTTGATTCAGTTGGCTAAACTAGAGGATGATATAAGTCGTTTGGTTATTTGGGGAAAAATAACATGAGTAGTGCAAGCATCTCAGGAGAATTGTTATGAGGTGACGGACATTTGCCTTTCTTCGCTGAACAGGTCAAGTTATTGACATTGGTGGTCATCCTGTTCCTTCTCTCTGTGAGGAACTGTTGTGTTGTCGGTATTGAGTATATTATATAAAATCAGGTTAATTGCATGCGGAGGTTGCATTTCTGATGATTTTCTAATACCCCAATTCCTCTTTGAAGGTTACATTATGCTGTATGAGCAAGTATTTGGATACTGAATACGTCAGAGGATGCTTGAATGCTAAAGAAAAATTGTGTAATTCCTACTTATATTCTGGCATTTCTACCTACATAAACAACACAGTCG
Organism: Macrobrachium rosenbergii; assembly: GCF_040412425.1. Lineage (NCBI taxonomy): Eukaryota > Metazoa > Arthropoda > Malacostraca > Decapoda > Palaemonidae > Macrobrachium > Macrobrachium rosenbergii. Next base: position 46,269,322 of record NC_089762.1, on the reverse strand, counting down.
CCAATTGCATTAGCTGGAAATCCGCGAACAAGAATTTGACTGGATCCTATAACCCCTAGTTAGTAACGAATACCAAGAAAGCCCCTAAATAGAACAACGCAGACGAAAGAACAGACTCAAGAAGAATAAGACGAGATCTGACCCTTTTATCAAAGCAGAAGCAGTTTCAGTTTCTTTACACACCACAAATCTTACAGTTTCATTCTCTTCACAAGCTTATTTTATTAAGGTGTATTCTTTCTTTCCTTTGTAGTCTTGGTGAACCTTCTAACTAGATTATTTGGCCCATCACGCAGGGTAAACCTCCATTGCGAACGAGTGAATGCAAACAAACCACATCTGCTTTTGCCAACGCCAAATAAATTCGGGAAGCCGTATCATTGTGGTCACTGTAAGCAAACTTTACCCCTGAGGAGAAATCAGTTTGCACGTAGTGTCAACATTAGTTAATCAACGAAGTTCGCATTTTGCATGGTGCTCTTGAGATAATGTGCTTTCTGTAGAATAGGAAGTTGTTTAGTTGTTCATAATTTTAAACACATTTATCCGCCAAGTAAATGAATGAGAGAGAGAGATTCTGCCAAGTGAATAATTGAGAGAGATGTTCTGCCAAGTGAATGATTGAGAGACATAATCTGCCAAGCAAATGAGAGAGAGAGAGAGAGAGAGAGAGAGAGAGAGAGAGAGAGAGAGAGAGAGAGAGAGAGAGAATGCCAAGTGGATGATTGAGACAGATGTTCTGCCAAATGGATGATTAAGAGAGATGTTCTGCCAAGTGAATAATTGAGAGAGTTGTTCTGCCAAGTGAATGATTGAGAGAATAATCTGCCAAGCAAATGAGAGAGAGAGAGAGAGAGAGAGACAGGTGTTTTCTGTAGGGTAGGTACAGAGTATGGTGAAATCAGTCCCTTTCCATACCCCATATCCGGACGGCAGTTTTGCGTAAATCTGCAGTGGTGTAGCTTGAGACGAGACCTATTCTAGTAACTGTTTACACCGAAAGTGATGTTAGGCCGTAAACCGGAGGACAACCGTTGCGGAAATGTTTAGACTATCGCCTCATTTCATTATACTTGCACAAGACTAAGCTTAAAACACACTGCCTTCCCTTCGTGCATTGCATCTCCAGTGCTGTTATTATTATTATTATTATTATTATTATTATTATTATTATTATTATTATTATTATGAAAATAATTCTGGAGGATTTTAAAAATAATTCTGGAAGATTTGCTGATCTCATGTTAGCCAAACGGTATTGAAGTGTTCAATGCAAGACCTGGCTCCTTCAATGTGGAGGCATGATCGTCCCAAATAATAATAATAATAATAATAATAATAATAATAATAATAATAATAATAATAATAATAATCTTTATGTTCACTAGTAATTTCTCTAAACACATATTATCAAAGGAAATCTTGAGTAAAGAGCATAACTTCTCTTGGGCGGTATATCTCGAAAATGAAATATTTTTTTTACTTTGAATAAGTAGGCTGAATATTATGAATTCTATTTCTTTGTCCCAGTTTTCTTAAATCGAAGTTCAGGAAACCTCATCTACTTCTGAAACTGAATCAGGGTTGTAATTATGTCTCTAAATATATCTATTTGGCACCGACTGTATGCCCAGCCTATCGTCCTCAACCACGATGTCCACATCAACCGCCCTTCATCTTTCTAAACTAATGCTTGGGAATCTTACCTATTTTAAGAAACCAAACAAGGTGCTCTTAGTATTAACCTGGGTGCTTAAACCTGACGGCTAATTAAAGTTCCTCTCTCTATCTTGGCACTTTTCTCTCTCTATCTCCCTCTAAGACATAAAGCCTAAGGAATTCTAGGAAGTCCAACAGTCGTCAATATGTGCACTCATTTGAGAAGCATCTTCGTCACAAAGGGAAAGATTAAGTTATGTCGACGTGTGGAGATTAGGCGATCGCCGTGATGATGGTTTATTTTTTTAATTACGCTGGAATTGGGTCTTTGTGTTTTGATAAGAATACAAATCTCTTATATTTTCTGGGGTGAGTCCAAAGTGAACCCAGATTTTACAGGTTCTAATGAAAAAATCCATTTTATTAATATATTACTTTAATTCAAATATATTGTTCCTTGACATTGTGTAAAAAAATGTCGCATGTATATATTTATGTGCATGCAAATCTCAAGTGCTTTGGATTTTTGTATAAACAGAGGACTTCCAATCAGAGAGAGAGAGAGAGAGAGAGAGAGAGAGAGAGAGAGAGAGAGAGAGAGAGAGAGAGAGAGAGAGAGAGACAGAGACAGAGAGAGAGAGACAGAGAATGGCAACCTGAGCTTAGAAAAGCATGGTTCACACATCCTCCAAGTTTCAACTAGAGAACTATATTTTCGCATGTAAATTTTCCCAAAACCAACTTGTGAACTTGAACTTTTTAAATCACATCGCTTGCTGACCAGGTCAAGAGAATGAGAGGAAAGATTGCTTTAAGAGTCTTAAAGGAATTAAATGATTAACCTTGGTAACTGAAGCTCAAAATTTCTTGTCAACCTTAATAAAGGACAAAAGTTAACCCTATACGAAGAATGTACAGCATATGATTTAATGTTGAAACATCATTATACATGCAGTAATGTGTATATATATACATATAATAAAAAAAACATGTATATTGCCTATTTTATCATACTCTTTCGATACAAATTTCGGATAAATCTCTTTCCTGACATTTTTTTAAGCAGTGACTAAAATAGCAGTGACATTGTCTTCCCAAAAGTATAACTCACGGAATCCTCGAACCTAAGCTTTCATTAGTCTGCGAATCGAAGTGTTTCTTGGCTCAGATTTTATTATGAGAAGAATGACTGACACTGGCAACAAGCGGGGATTGGGTCGGGGATGGGGGCGGGGATTGTAGGAGATACGTGAGGGTGGATGATGGAGGGTTGGAAAATCCTCAGTTCGTTTGATAGTATCTTCAAGAAGGCCGTGAAGTAATCGTCAGATGTTCCTTTTTATTCCCCTTTTTTTTTATTTTATCTTTTGATTTATTTCTGCGTGAAGCGTGTGGCGGCCAAGACTCACATTTTTATATCTTTTATTTCCACTTAGGTGTCTGATCCCCTTAGCTGGGTGATTCCAGATAGTATTTTGGGATAAAGTTGCTAGTCCCATGCACTTCCCAAGCCTCGCGGCGGCAGACTACAGTCGGCTAGCTACCCAGTACTTAATTCGCTGCTTAGGTGCATAGAGTTGCAGTGATTTTGAACTTAATGCAACTACTTTGCTTTGTGCTCACCTGGTAGTTTGGCCATTACACCTCAAAGTCTGTGTATATACATTTGTACTTTTTTCTTCACACTCATTTTTCCGGTTCCCAGGGAGACTTTTGAGATGAGATTGCTAGCCCTATATCCTTTTTACACCTTGTTACGACTACCTCGGTCGTCTAACTACCAGGTAGTTTGTTCACGGCTTGAGCCAACAGAGGCTTCGTGAATTTTAATGGAGAAAGCTCGTCCTTCCCCACGAGTCAAATCAGGATACTCTCACTTGAGATATATATATATATATATATATATATATATATATATATATATATATATATATATATATATATATATATATATATATATATATATATATATATATAAGCCACAAATATCGTAATATAAAGCCACAAACATCGTGTAATATCCATTAACTAATATAACTTACGCCCATAATTACAATTGATAACTGCTTCTTCAGAATATTTCCGTTTAAAGGCAGTAGAAGAAAACAGAAGAAAAACAAAGGAGGGGGAAAAGAACTTTATAATTATAATGCTGACTGACATCAGGGCTAAAAAAAAAACTGAACCTTCATACCGCCGCGAACAAAGCGCCTCGTCTCTGCTGTTTTATCATTTCTTAATTAGGCCAACTTGCTCTTTGCCATCCTCTGGTCTTGTAAATTCTCGAAAACAAAAGTGATAAAAGCTTCATTACCGTCATTGTCACGATCGCTATCTCTCCTCTGTCGGGATTTTCTTTCTCTCTCTCTCTCTCTTCTCTTGATGCTGTCATCCCGTTGAAATGTTTAGTGCAACCTTTTGTATTGTTATTATTAAATGTAGGAGTCGTAATGGCAGTAGCGGTAGGAGACATGATAGCACCAGTAGTTCTACTGTAAGTTTTTTTTGTAAGCATTGTTTTCTTGGTGGCGTCTGGTTTGACATTCTAAAACTCTTGGGAGCCAATCTTTGAGACCATTCTATTCTGGAATGTGGATTCCTCGTCTTTCCTCTTCTTATTCTCCCGTTATTAAAACTTCCTCTTTTTTTTTGAGAGGCAGAGTTTCCTATCGTTTAAGGAGTGGATTCCATTAAAACACTATTTGAGTTTGGTAGGAATGCCTGCCTCGCCTGCTCCACATTGGGCATGGTGCTTAAACGGGTTATTATAAATTGAAGACGGGTATTTCAATGACCTTCTTTCTGACCTGTAGAATATGTACTTTCTTTTTCTTAATTTTTTCCCCATTTGTTCTATAAGAACCTTTAAGAGACAGACATTGCGTTGTGGAGGGTTTTCTTTGAAATGTCCTTATTACAGCTCTCTCAAATTAGGTTTGTTTAGTAATACTCCTCTTCTACAGGTAGACAAAAGTCGGATAATTTTAGAAAATGTACTATTTCTAGATGACTCTGAAGACTCCCTGGTGGATATTTTCCCATGTGAAAGGCTTAAGAAGGAGAAATTGAGATAAATAGTTTTACATGATCAAGGGTAGAATCCAGCGAATGATGACCCTCACCAAATGTAAGTTGGCGATATTGCCATCTGTAAAACCAGATGTGGTGTTCACACACTATTAAGCATGATCTAAAAAGGAAAATATATAGCCTCGTCTGACAAATCTTCCTTACTATGGTTAAAATATTTACAGTTCCGCATCTGGCAGCCTCTGAGGAGCAGTAACAGAATATTCTCTTGCCCCAAAACTTCCTGGAGGAACTTTTAAGAAAGGTCACTCCCATCTACGAGAAGAATTAGAAAATCGATTACAGTTTTTAGTTAGATGTTTGGAAGTCAACGAGGGCAAATGGAGAGGAAAAGAAGTTATTTGAGAAAAGGAAAGCATTCAAAGAGATTTGAGTGTGTAGATTCAGTTAAAAAAAAAGGAAAACAGGTCTGGTGGATGAAAAGCTTCTGACAGTGGGAATGAAGGGGAAGATAACTTGTTTTGACTGATTGAGAGAAAGAAAATGTGTTTTATTCAGTCATGTCTAAAATGTTGTGAGAAATCAGGTATTCTTTCTTAAACATTTCTCACTTGGGAATTTTAAAACAGTCTTGTATATTTACATGCTTATTGTAAACAGAGACAAATGTTTGAAACTGGTGGTTTACCAAGATGCATGTTTTTGACATCTGTCCTTATACTGCTAAATTTGAAGTGTGCAGTATCCTTTCCAAATTACGCCTATGCATAGATTTACTTTCATTTATATGGAACACTTATTCTTTATTCATAGTAATCTAATATCCTTATATGCATTTTGTACTGAGTACACGAATGTTAGCAGTAGGTTAATGTAGCATTGATACATATTTCGAGGTAAGGAGTTATTTAAGAAATTAATCACAATGCTTTAATTTTAATACGACTGATTTATACAGAGAAATAAAGAAACAAAAACGAAAAAATCCCTTTAGGAAAAAAATTTATTTTACATCTGTCGAACACACATTCACAGAATTACCCGACACCTACCGTGGCACTGGTAACCTGGCAAACAAGACTATTTACATAACACATACACGTTACAAGACATGGCGTAAAACGAATTGTTTCATAGAGGTCGAAGACTCTCTCTCTCTCTCTCTCTCTCTCTCTCTCTCTCTCTCTCTCTCTCTCTCTCTCTCTCTCTCTCTTCTTAACATTACCAGTTTTACTGTCAGGAAGGTCAAGACACCCTTGTAATAAAACAAGAAAACTCGTGTTTGAGAAGGTGCCAGAGTGGCCGTAAACCCAACCACCAGTGCCACTCGGTCGTGGCTTCATCTCAGTCAAACTTTTTGCTTTGTTCGAAGATATTTCGGGCGGGTGACTGTAACTAAGCTCCAGCTTCTGTTATGGGTTTTTTAATGGCGAAATGATAATGATAATTGTTGTTGTGACGAGACCGTGAGCTTTTCTTTAGTTGGGATAGATGGCGCTTTTTAAGTTATTATTACTCTTTACCAGTTTAGTCTTGGATAACTTTGAATTTTTTTTTATAGTGCCTAGAGGTTAACTCCGCAACAGAACCTTGGTGGGAGACCGAAATTCCATAATGCCAAGAGGAATAAAATGTTGTTGATGCCAGAAATGCTTTCTGAAGCGGGTATCGAAAAGATAGTTGAAAAAAAAAAAAAAGAGCAGCAAAAATAATTCTCTGATAGTTCAGTTCCATTAATGTTTTTCTTGCCAGTGCCTGGGGTGGAGTTTACTGCTTCCTTATGTTTTCACGATTCTCTTAACCTCCAACTTTTCAAAGATGGGTCGCTTTTTTCTTCGTTTAAACCACAATAATGTTTACTTCTCCTTTTCATAAGGTATATTTAAGATAAGAACTTAAAGTTACCTTCTCTCTTGTAATTTGGTGAACACTTCTTTGAGGGGTGTTGATGAAAGTTACGTATGAGGATAAACTTCATGGAAACTTCTCCTTCATTCTGGATTTCATGCCACATATGTTAAAATAAGGTTTAATTGGTAACCTGTCTAAAATGTCATTGCTCTTATTTGGTATGGGCGCATTCCATTATGAATTGAGAAAATAGTAAAAATGTGAAACTTTAAATGGAAAGTATTAATGTGCTTCTTTCAGCCATTTCTGATCAGAATATAATTTACGAAATAAAAAATAATAAATGAAATAACTTTATGAAATTTAATCGGAATCATCACATTTGAAAAGATCTGTAGCAAAAGAGATTAGGAAGAGTGAATTTTAATCAACAAGTGTTTTAATTTTTTTTTATGTTCAAGGAAATTCTCGAACCTCTCGGAAGCTCCTTCTTGCTCAACGGATCTCTCTTCATTCGAGTAGATCTCAAAGGATCTGTTCGAGTATTGGGTCACGACCGTCTAAGCAGGATTCCACGTCGTTGTCGAGGTAGCCACAACGACTTGAGCAAACAAGCTTAATGCTCATCGACGTCCTCCTTTGATTCTTGGGCAATAAGGAAGGGCTGTGTGGAAGAGCAAAGGAAGGAGAAAGATTGGAACAAAAGAAAATACCAGTAACTTCGGAAGAAGAATGGAGAAAAGAAAGGGCCGCTTACGTCATCTTCTGTCGACGATCAAAGGAATCGAGTGAGGAAGTGAAAAAGATGCTCAAAAAAGGAAATTAAAATAAGAGTATATTGACATTAAAGAATATCCTTATAATCATTGTATTCAACTGTCAATGTGAAATTAAAATGAGAGTATATTGACATTAATGAATATCCATTTAGTCATTATATTCAACTGTCAAAGTAAAATTAAAATGAGAACATATTGACATTAATGAATATCCATTTAGTCATTATATTCAACTGTCGAAGTGAAATTAAGAGCAGCATATTGACATTATTGAATATCCATATTAATCATTATATTCAACTGTCGAATATGTCATTCAGAGTTAGTCATAATCAAAAAAGGTATTTTCCTCCTGAATAACTCCTGTATGAAATACCAGCTGTAATATTGTTCACTCAGCTGTTTATTTAGACCTTAGCCAGGTCATGAATATGTCAAGATAATGGAACAGTGGACATAACTGCATGCTTCATTATAAGCATCATGTGGAGTTTGGATGACACTGAATGGAACGACAGATTAGCCATCTTGTTTATCCACGCAAAACTTCGGCCTTAAAGATAAGAAGAAATGGAAATTGTAGAAGTGTTGACAGAGAGTTATGAGGTGCCGCATGTGAATTAGCACCTAGTGAAAATGAAAAACAAGAGACTGTGCCAGAAAAGTATATTCAAAGTGTTGGACTAGGAGAAGCGACATCATATGGAGAAAAGGAGAAAGAGTCTGACCATTCTCCCTTTATCCAATTGTGTTTGAGGTAGGGGGGGATTACCATAAAGGGTGAGGTAGCCAACCCGTGGTGCCCAGTCTGGCTGGTTGTAGCCCACACAAGATCGGCGGTAGGTTTGCTCTCTCTCTCTCTCTCTCTCTCTCTCTCTCTCTCTCTCTCTCTCTCTCTATATATATATATATATATATATATATATATATATATATATATATATATATATATGTGTGTGTGTGTGTGTGTATGTATGTGTGTGTGTGTGTGTGTGTGTATATATATATATATATATATATATATATATATATATATATATATATACAATATATATATATATATATATATATATATATATATATATATATATATATATATATATATATATATATATATATATATATATATATATATATATATATATATATATGTATATAATGTGTGTGTCTATACGCGTATGTATGTAAGTCTTCGAATTAGTAGTTACATAAGCCTGCATCAAAATACGATTACTGTAGAACACGTCAATTCTACTATAGTTCTGAAATGTAAACAGACGAAGAATTCAGCCGGAGACCATTGCATCGGCGTCCCTGAACAAGGAACTTCTGTCCTCCAGTGTTTAAAACTCGGGGCACGAATGTATGGGTCTTGGTCTCGGAACGATCACGAACTGTGGTGCATACCACGTGGAAGCCATTCCCTTTATATTTCGATTTACCCGACAACACGTCTGACGTAAACATTGAAGTATTTGCCAATGAAGGACAAAGCTCGGCTTTCTGTCTGTCCGAGCAAAAAGCCATCTCCCGATTTATAGTAAAAAAATTGACGCATCGCGACATTACTGTCAGTTTATCTGCTGGTTCAGCGAAAAAAAAAAAAATTGGAAACTTCTTACGGCAGTTTCATTATGGATGATGATTGTTTTTAGTGTGCCAAATGTACGGTTTTTATTTTCATAACGACAGTAATGAACCACAGTAGCTCCTAACTTTATTTTTGGTTGTTTGTGTTAAACATTTTGAACACTTTAACGCCCTTTTTCTCTTTCCTACCTTCTTTAATTCTACTTATCCCTTCCTTCAAAATACCTTTGTTTTTACCAGCACTATCCACCGGATTATCATATTATATAAAACATTTACTTTTTGCTGGTCAACTAATTGATTGATTGATTGATCTGCTTAAAGGGGAGTCGCCAAAATTTTTGGTAGGGTCACTTCATTGTCGTCCTTCTATAGTGATGCCATATCCATATGTAATATATTCACAATAATACTACAGAGCAAACCTATGGTATTGTTCTTTAAACTTCATTCCAGATTCGTTTTAGAATTCTGACGTTACCGGTTTAAATAGGGAATTCTTTTTATTTGAAAGGACGAAACAAAGTCTAATTTTTATGTTCGGTAGTTTCTGTAAAAGACGACATCGATAAATATTCTATTCACAACACGAGCGGATACAGGAAAATTTCATGGGGCCACCAATTTTCATATTATCATATATATATATATATATATATATATATATATATATATATATATATATATATATATATATATATATATATTATATATATATATTTATATATATATATATATATATATATATATATATATATATATATGTGTGTGTGTGTGTGTGTGTGTGTGTGTGTGTGTGTGCATATATATATATGTATGTGTGTATATATATATATAGTATATATATTATGTATTATTTCTATAGTAGATTTTTAATTCTTTTCCCATTTTTATATTTCTCATTTATGTTATTATCTAAATCATCAATATTATTATTTTGTCATTTTTTTTTTTGGGGGGGCCACGTGCCCAAGTGCCCCCTCCATGGATCCGCTAGTGATTCTCAAGTGTAAAAAATCACCGATAAATTGAGAGGAGAACGTAGAAATAGAAAGGAGTACTGTACAATCTTCTTTAATTGGCAGTGGATAAAAATGCGATGAAACTTGTTCGAAACGAGAAGCCATTCTGGCGTAGAGGAATCCGAAACACACTTTCCATTTAGTTCGGACTTTTATTTAATCTAATCTAAATCGGTTGCTGTTGAGCACACGAGGCCTGTCCCGAAGCCACCTTATCTGCGCGATAATCGCGCTTGTTGTGACTGTCTCCAAAAATCCCCGGAGATCACTTCAGGATTAGATACGTGCCGGACCTACCACAATTTGTGACTCGTGATTGCTATATAACTCTCGCTAATCGCCGGATTACTGGTGTGAAAGCAGTCACTGGAAAAGAAAACGTGTTTATTAGGGGACGGAGAAAGATATTTTATTTGAGGATGGCTGACAGTTTTTTTCTAAAAATAATTATTTTAAAAAAAAAAGGAAGTGTGAAGGTCTTCGAAATCTCAAAATAAAAAAATGCCTGATTTGGTAAAGCTTACAGAATCAGTTTCTGTTAAAGCAAAGATAACAGTGACTCTGAAAGAAGTGGATGAATTATTTGTCTTTATTTTTAGTGTAAATTGTGTGAATGTTCTTGATGCGGAGGGGTTCTTTTGTTTTCCCAAATTTGGTGCATATCGGATCCATAATAAATTTTAAAGTTTGGTCCAGCTGGCAAACTGTATTAGTATGTTAAGCATTTTCCCTCTCAAGTTCTGGCACCCTTACCTCTTTAAAAGAGGAAGATTAGATTATTAACGCAAAACAGATGATAGCTAAGGATTCAGCAGATTACATTTTGAATTATTCAAACGGAGGTTCTGTTTGTGAACTGAAGAAAATTAAATGCGGTCTACAATTAATGTGACTCATCTGTAAATATAGAATGTTCATGAATTTCTTCATGGCAAAAATACCATAGGTATAACACGCTTATTGGTCTTGAGGTAAACAAATAAGTGAATACAAATTGAACGGAGAGTTAAATATAAGTATTGAAAAAATCTATTATATTAATATATATATATTTATATATATATATATATATATATATATATATATATATATATATATATATATATATATATATATATATATATATATATACAGTATATATATATATATATATATATATATATATATAAATATATATATTTTAAATTGTAGGCTATTATAAACACGATTTCTTATATACAAGGTAAAAAGCTGTCCAGTATAACATTCTCAAAATATTGCTAAACGTGGACCATCGTCACTGGAGATTCAGAAACGCATTGACCAAGGATTTTTAGTCACTAGTTTTGCGATAAAGGAATTGCTGTTTGCATATTGAATGAAGTGACCGCGATCGATTTCTGGTTGAATTTCGTTGGCCAAAGAGATTCAGGTTTTCCTGGCTTGTAATCTTTCTGCCTTCAAGAGGCCGGTCTGCTGCTTCCTTCTTTGTTGAGCCCTACCTTCTTCATCTCCTCTCCTTCTCCATTCCCTAGCACTCTTCTGGCATGGGCTAGAAAAGGGTTTTAGCTTGCTCGTCTCAGTGGTGTCTGGCATTGAAGAAAAATAGCAAATGTTTGGATACTGATTCTTATAGTCAGTTTGCCATGTAAAGTTGTAATTCATTCGAATATAAGATATTTGATTTTGGGACAGAAGGTATTATATTTTGGGTTGTGTACACTGAATGATTTCAGGTTAAAAAGTTAGAGAAACTATTTTGGGGAGTTAAGGTATAGAGAAACTTTTTTTGGGGGGGTTAAGGAATATTTGCTTAGGACCTGTTGAACTAGAAAGCATACGGTAGGAATTGTCCTTAACTGTAACGAACTGTTCCTTTAGTAAGCACTCTAAATCGGGGGTGTATTATTAAAAACATTAATTTGATTGATCCTTGGCCCATTGTCGACCTGATTTGAAGTGATTCATGGGAATTTGAAATTCTGGGTATTTTAAGATTTTTTTTTTCATTATTTGGATCTCACCCAAGTACAGAAACCAACCTAGGTGAAAGCATGATCTCTTTGCTCAGGTAAGAAAGAATACTATTTCTGTAGGCATTTACAAGACAGTGATAATTCCGCTGGCAAACTTCTGCCATTAAACCAAGTGAAAAATTAGATCATGAATTTTAGAAATCTTAGGGGAAACAAAGCAACATCTGCTCAAACATAAATCTCTGAAGTGGTTTTGGTCGCGCCATTAACATGAAATATTAATGAAAATTCCGAGATTATAAGGCAATTCGTTTTGGAAGGCGTCACAGCAGTTCTTTGTTGCGATTGAAGTAGGCGACAGCAGCGTCATGGTATGGTTAAAGCGGCCGCGCTCATCAAATCTTGTAATGTTGATTGTAAAGAAACTCTGTAGTCGAGAAAGAACTTGGCTCGTATCGTATATCCTCATCTTTACGTCCGTTGTTCTTTCTCTTTCTCTGTCACTCCACCCATAAAGTTATTAAACAAGCACGGAGGCATAACATGCCTCTTTCTCAGGTCTGATTTTAAGGCCGAACCAGTAACTTTCCTGTATATGCTTTCTAACAAGAGCTTTCTCTAAAACAAGAGCTTTCTTTCAATCATAAAACTGACAAAGTTGTCTGTCTTTCTGTATCAATCTTCTTCTTCTTTTTCTTTTAACTGCCTTCCCATTTTTGTATATACATCCTTTACCAAATACATGGTCTGACACACAGTTGTCTGTCTTTCAAACTGTATCGTGTGAGATGTTTTGTATACAGGTGTTTTATATATATGTAACATCCATTTTGCTTTTATATATGATTACATATATAATCCCAGGATGTCTACACGGATATATATATTATATATATATATATGCTACTGTATGTATATTTATATATATATTATATATATATATATATATATATATATATATATATATATACATATATATATATATATATATATATATATATATATATATATATATATATATATATATATATATATATATATATATATATATATATATATATATATATATATATATATATTTTAGCCTGCAGGTTTGTCTTGCATATATCAGTCTGTGCTGTTTGACATTAGATGCCATAACCAACAGCTCTAAGAATCTAGGAAAAGGAGGACTCGTTCAACCTGTGTGAAGGAGCAGATGAACCCGAAATCTTTGAGTGCCTTAGTTGAAGGTATAGAAGTACATTGAATTGTGTTCTATAAATTTAATTTTTTAAGTTAAAAGAAGTTTATAAATACTCTGCATACTTTAATTTCTATAAACTGTTGCGGGCAACGAAAGTGAATAACTACAGAGAGGCGATACCTTTTAGAATTGTTAGCAAACAAGTGAATTAAGTGAGGAGAGCAGTTCGAGGATATCAGGTTCTCCCCACTTGTCTCGAATACTTGTGAATTCTTCGCATTGCGCTTGAAAACGAAGTGCGTAATCACCACCTGTCCAACTGTGTATTTAGGAAGTCTTCGTAGAAACTTTCCTTCTCAG
>NC_089762.1:46215890-46250890 GCF_040412425.1 Macrobrachium rosenbergii | reverse complement strand
CTTGGAAACATAATTCGAAATAGTTCCAGATAAATTGTCACATCCTGTGTTATATGTTGTAATGATCATATATATTTTTATATATATACACATACATACGTTCATTATATATATATATATATATATATATATATATATATATATATATATATATATATATATATATATATATATATATATATATATATATATATATATATATATATATATATATATATATATATATATATATATATATTAATGTGATGATAGCGTGAAGTAGATATCCAAAGATGAAGAACCACTTATATTCAAGAAAAATATTAATGTAATGTTTTAGGTGAGTTTGAAATGCTAGGGATCATGGAGGTATGATAATAGTCAATGATAAAGAATGGAAGAATAAGAGAAAGTTAGAAATAATCCGAGATCTTGAATGTAAATCCGGAAATTCCCCCAATTTCCATCTTCTTGTAAGAAAATACTAAAAAAAAAAAAAAAAGATACTTCGTGCTGCCAAGTCAACGATGCAAGAGACTTGCAAATTAATCGGTCATTGTCAATCATGCACATGTTAATATGATAACGAGAGAGAGAGAGAGAGAGAGAGAGAGAGAGAGAGAGGGTTAAGGTTTTGATGAATAAAGCTTATAGGATAATAGGAAATTCTTTCGCCGTTTTCTGCATTTATTCCACGTGTTTTTTGTCATATTTCCGAAGAAGACCTGTGGTTGAAAATAATTTGTGGGTTGTTCCAAGGGGTTTTGAATTTGTAAATACTGTAGTTTATCATGGTAGCTGTGTTTCTTCAATCCTAGATTCGACATCTGGCATGGCTCTTGGTTGGCGAGAGAGGGGAGGGGATTTGTGTTAGTTATGAAAGACGGATATCGGAGTAGAGAAGGAAGAATTTATATAAAAACATATTAGGAAGACGGGAATTTAATATATCCTCTCATGCTTATCCATTGTATAGATCTCGTGATTGTGTATATGTCGAAAATTTTGAAATCCTATAGTTTATGTACCTGTTATTATATGCTAGTTACAGTAGTTCGAATGAAAACAGATTTTTACGAATGCGCAGATTTTACCAAACATTCAAGGTTGGGAATAATGACTTCTTCTCCCGCTGCTACATTAAATATGGGTCGATTTAGTCAAGTATGTCGATGTAATGACGGCTATGCAGACATTACAAGACTGTTTCCCAGAAGGAACTTCCTTTGTGGTTTCAGGGGAGCACGAGGGCGACCTACGAGTCAAGATCATCAGATGGCAAAAGCACCGCTGAAAGACGCAAAGATTTACAATCTGTATTCCCCCCTTGAGCTAAAGAGGGGGGGGCGGCCTGTGTGTAGGGGGGAGTAGTTAAGGATGCTTAAAGTATGTCAGAGAAGATCCCAGGTTCGTCCCAGCAGAAGATAAGATGGCTTCTGAACTCTCTTGACTTATTTTGTCGCTGAGGCAGGTGATTCCGTAGATCTGGACCCAGTTTGATGGTCGGTCGTTTGCAAGAGGGAGAGTAACGGCCATTCGATTCTTCTGAGGCGGCCAAGTTGAGCGCTCACATTGAGCATTGATGCTCGGTGGAAGCGTGAAAACAACAATTGATAGTTTGATAAGAGATGCGCTTTATTTGGACTTGTGAACCTTCAAATAGATGTTCCTGGTTCGAAGTTAATTTTGTCCATAAAAGCGAATTCAGCTTTTATTATTATTATTATTATTATTATTATTATTATTATTATTATTATTATTATTATTATTATTATTATTATTATTATTATTATTATTGGAAAATAATATCATCACACTATTATTATTATTATTATTATTATTATTATTATTATTATTATTATTATTATTATTATTATTAAAAAGGATGGCTGTATTATGCGAATTTATCTTATATAGTGTCTTTCTATCCTCCTTATGATTCGCTTTTTCAGGCTGATCTGCAAATCCAGAGGATGAAAATAATACATACTAGAACTGAACCCAGACGAACGATTTCTGATTGAATATTGTAATAAAAGACTTCCAATATTCCGCACTGTCCTTTTCCAACTTTATTTTTCCAATCATTATTATTATTATTATCCTTTTTATTATTATTATTATTATTATTATTATTATTATTATTATTATTATTATTTGATATCATCACTCTCGTGATCTGAAATGGGAAAATAATACATACTACTGCGGAATTTATTTTTCCACTATTATTATTATTATTATTATTATTATTATTATTATTATTATTATTATTATTATTATTATTATTATTATTATTATTATTATTATTATTTTACTAGACAGGAAAACATAGTTATGGAGAGCTGAGTATATGCGTCTCTGTAACTAATGCAAGTTACTCCTCCGGCGAAACCTGAGCAACCATATTTTGCTGAGGCGTCGCGATGTCACACTGTTAACAGTCTTCTTCCTGGCAGTGTTTTGGATTCTGATTCTGCGAAGTTTCAGAAAATCTGTGGGGCTAATTTGAAGTGCCGTGTACCCTCGCCAAAATTTCTCTTTATTTTCTGTGTCTCACCAGTTGGCTATGTGCATATTTTAATCTGTTATTTATATTTTGTGTGTTTTTGGATTTTATTTTAATCTTTACATTATGCCTCTTCTCTTTGCCCAATTCTTGTTTTTTTAACATGTGGGCATTGTATTGCTTGCTCAGCAAATCAGTGGCTTTTTGGCTTGATACATATGAATGTTATTCCCATTGAATTGAATAATGGATTATATTCTTTGGAAGCTTGCTCAGCAAATCAGTAGCCTTTTTGGCTTGATCCATATGAGTGTTACATGCATTGAATAATGGTGAGTAAAAAAAATAATTCCCAAACCATTTTAAGAGTAAACCTTATGACTTGGATAACTCAGATGGCGAGAGAACGAAGGAATAAAAGAAAAAATTATTTGCCATAAGAAGTCAGTCCTGGCCTTCAGTTCTTTTTGCACACGAGTAAACCGAACTCGCACTGAACATTGATGGTTTAAAAAATAATTTCCCAGACCATTTTAAGAGTAAACCTTATGACTTGGATAACTCAGACGGCCGAGAGAGCGAAGGAATAAAAGAAAAATTTATTTGCCATAAGAAGTCAGTCCCGGCCTTCAGTTCTTTTTTGCACACGAGTAAACCGAACTGCGCCGGATAAGTCCATCAAAGAGAGCTTTTTAATAAGAACGGTATCAAGGCATTAGTTGGCTTGCCAATTTCACCCGTCCGTCCGTCCACCATAGGGGCCAGAACTTCATAAATCTGGGATCATATTATTTACGGAAGTTAATATTGAGGCTCTAAGGAGGAGGCAATTTTAATTTCTTTTATGAGGGGGCCCAGAGCTGGCAAGGTGAGAGGACAAAAAAAAAAGAAGAAAAAAAAAGAAGAGGGAATTAGAAGAAGGATATTATGCCCAGAATTGATGCCGAAGGAAAAAAGGTAAGCAGCTGAATTATAATGTTGAGGATGTAGCGACCTTCCAAGACCAGACGTTGTCAAAAGAAAAATGTATAAAGATAATTAATTTTTCACTCTGGTATTAAATACAGCACCGATACCGATAATAAACAGGTAAAGAATATGCCGAAGTTTCTTCGGCGCATTCGAGTTTTCTTTACAGCATATAATGTTGTATGAAACTCTCAGCCACGGCCCATGAAACTCTCAGCCGCGGCCCGTGAAACTTTCAGCCACGGCCCGGTGGTGGCCTGTGTTGTTGGCACCTATAGAGGTGCCAGACGCACGATCATGGATAACTTTAACCTTAAATAAAATAAAAACTACTGAGGCTAGAGGGCTGCAATTTGGTATGTTTGATGATTGGAGGGTGGATGATCAACATACCAATTTACAGCCCTCCAGCTTCAGTATTTTTTAAGATCTGAGGGCGGACAGAAAAAGTGCGGACGGACAGACAAATAGCCATCTCAGTAGTTTTCTTTTACAGAAAACTAAAATTTATTACGAAGCTCAGCAGGCTCAGTCTTACCACAGATTAAGTTTTTCACAAAAGAACGACTCATTGCTGCAAGGGGAGCATATTTCTGCTAAACAGACAAGGAATTTTATCAGAATTTTATCAAAGAAAATTTTATCAAAGAATGAATTTTATCAAAATTTTATCAACGAATGAGTTTTATGAAAATTTTATCAAAAAAAGAATTTTATCAAAATTTTATCAAAGAAAGAATTTTATCAAAGTTCAAAAACAACTAGTAGACCCAAGATCAACCTCTTAGATGACAATGGAGAAGTGAGGAAGAAATCTTGCCAAAGACGTAGTGAAGAGTTCTGGGAAAACATTATTTTGAACAGTAAAAACTGCCCGTCTGGTCAATTCAGAGGAATCTATCGTGAATCAAATGACAGAAAAAAGTTACAGCAAAAGAATAGATATTTGGAAAACAATAAATATATAACAGGTGAAGACTAAAGAGGAATTACAATAAGCATTAACAAATGTGGAAGGCCCCTGTGAAAATATTTTGCTTTGTATTTTACAATACATTTCACTGTTCTTTTCACCGTTTTTTCTTGTATGATAATACAAGTTTTGTTGAATAAAATGGCTACATTTTGCGAATTGATTGAGAAAACTCAGTATAAAATCAGTTCGCAAAATGCAGCCATTTCATTCAATAATAATAATAATAATAATAATAATAATAATAATAATAATAATAATAATAATAATAATAATAATACTTAAAAAGTACTCATTGTAGCATGAGTCTTAAAATGGAGAAGCAAATCCACAGTTATGTATATGTACATATATTTAGAGATAAATCAATATAGATAGCTTTCGGGAACTTGTTCGGTTCCCCTTTTCAATCTAGATTGAAAAGGGGAACCGAAAAAGTTCCCGAAAGCTATCTATATTGATTTATCTTTAAATATACGTACATATACATAACTGTGGATTTGCCTCTCAATAATAATAATAAATAATAATAATAATAATAATAATAATAATAATAATAATAATAATAAACAGCAACAGTGACGGTTTTAATAATTTCCGGGTGTAGTGGGAGAGAACGAATTGACTGCAAGACAGGCCCCATTATGCTGCAATGTCAGCAGCAATAAAAGAGATGGGTCGCTGTCATGGCAGATGTCATTGCAATGTGCAGCTCGTTTTTCTCCACCAGCCGTCAGCCTCTGCTTTTAAGTGATACCCGCAACTCCACTGCATTGTTGCTATAATCTTGACATTGCCTTTCTCTCGGCTTTCTAATCCTTCTCGTGTAATTTTCTTTTCCATTGCAAATGTTTGTTTTCTTATTCTTCAGTTTCAGTGGAGTATTTGCGTTTGCGTATGTTCGTTTGGGCAAGAATAATTATTATATTTTACTTTTTTGGGAGCTATCCTGTGGCTGGGGATAATGGGAACATTTAAAAATAAGGGATTTATTAATATGCAAACTGGGTATAAGCGAGAATTAATAAGAGCAATTATCGGAGTATCCGTTGACAGTACAAGTATATTGATTAACTTGACGAGAAATGGAAAATTGAAAGGTTATCGAATAATTACAATGAGAACCGTTCAGTGTGCATTTTTGTCTTGATATTCTTGCGAAGCAAAATGAGATTAGGAAACGAAATGCTTTGAAATGTAAAATCAGTTGAAAACGAATAGACACATCCATGAATTCGGGAGAAAAAAAAAAAAAAAACACACACACACACACACACACACACACACTCGTACAAACAAACCCGTACATCTTGTAAGAACGGATCACCGCAGACACAAGTGACAGGAACAATAAGCTGGGTTCTAATTTCAGCTTTTAAGAGGATCCTATTTCTTATGTCTCCTTAAAATTTATTGCGATATAAACACACACACTTTAATCTGTAATGAAAATTGCTGTGTTGATTTAGTAATCAAGCCCCAGTGACTTTACAACTTCTACGTAGCCTGCAAAAAATGCCGTTGATATTTTTAATCCTTGCTTGAAATAACTTAATTTGGAGTAAAGTAGTTAAATATATTGATTCAGACCTTTCATACTTGTGTTACCGTGAAACGGAAAGTGACAACTTTCTCTCTCTCTCTCTCTCTCTCTCTCTCTCTCTCTCTCTCTCTCTCTCTCTCTCTCTCTCTCTCTCTCTGAACCTATTTTCGCAGCAAGAAGCGGCGCACACAATTCCTTCGCTTCGTAGCTACATGCACCTAATTTTAGAAAACGTGTATGCAGTCGAACAGCACGATAATCTTTCAAGACATATTTAAACCTTACAAAAGATCTGGATCATTTATTAGATTTCCTGAGGTTTCGCCATCTTTAGACATTTCTTTTCAGACTGTATCTGTATTTTTGACACATCTCCGCTGGGAAGGTCGTGCCGTTAACAAAAAGGAATATGCTTATTCTCTTTTTTTCTATGTTCTGTGTTTAAATTTGTTTCTTAACAGAATATCGGGCATGGCGATTTGGTGTGGCTAGTGAAAGAAGATTGATACTGTTCGTTTTCCAGTCGACGGCTCTGCTACTTGTAAACATGACGATGTTTGATTGATGGAATCACTGTGATAAAGTAACGTAACAAAACCAATGGCCATCGACCCCAGAATTATGCCGTCTGCTTAAGAAAAATATACTCATATAAAAAAATTCCCCCAACATACACATAAACTCTCCCATTCTAAAACAGAACCATTTCATAAAAAGGGAGGCAGTCAGTGTCAGAATGGCCATTAGTCACAGCGGGAAAGTGTCCAAAAAAAAAATAAAACCCTAAAAAACATCGACTATAAACCACTCGTACATCTCATAAATTCACGCATGAAACCACTTCAAGGAACAAATGAATCCAAGCTTAGATGAATTAAGCGGAAGGAAGGGGGCTTTTTTTTTTCTTTTTCAATAAAATTAGCACATTGGAGGACATTACGTGAGTGAATTTTTAAACGTTTGATTTCGTGTTTATTTGTCTTTGTCTTTGAGAATTCAGTGGACAAGAAACTTACGGTTATTCAGTTTTAATTGATATTATGAACGAATTCTTGGTATTTCAAATAATGTAGATTTCTGTCTTGAAATGTTCAAGTAGGTGAAACACAGAAGGCTCATTACTGAACAGCTCGACCATAAAATAAAAAAAATTGAACAAAAATGACGTTACTAGTTGAGGCTTTTGCAAAGCAAATATTTAATAAGGCACTGACGTGGACCTGTTTGTAGAAACAGCGATTTCGTCGTAGTTATGTATCTGGTCTTGCCATCTGAATATATATGTATGATGTATGTATACATATATACATGTGTGTATATATATATATATATATATATATATATATATATATATATATATATATATATATATATATATATATATATATATATATATATATATATATATATATATATATATATAAGCGTACATCCAGATATATTAGCCATCCCATGAGAAAGCGTTTTAGTACCACACACTGTTACTAAGTTTCGTCTTCTGCGACGTTACCTCGCCAGTACATCAGTTGACGTGACGCAACGTGGCACTGCCGGTGCCAAGATCTGGATGGAATATTAATGGGTTGTGTGGATCTACCAATTTATGGGGGGCCTTCCTCACTCGTTCACTTTTCGTAAAATTTAGATGTTGGGGTAAACGACACTTCCTCTTGGGTGAATCTTATTGAGCCCGGCTACACGGCTGTATCCGGGTTGAAACAAGTTTGACATATTGGTGTTTATCTTCTTGGGTGGTAAGAAGATTCAGCAGAGCCCAGGAAGAAGCAAATCTCCCCAAATCTCCCCAGGATCTAGAGAGAGAGAGAGAGAGAGAGAGAGAGAGAGAGAGAGAGAGAGAGAGAGAGAGAGAGAGAGAGAGCCACCAGCATCTAACAACTGGTTATATAAAATATAAGTCCGGCGTCATTTCCAATTTTTAAGGTTTTTTAACTTTTTTTTCCTTGTACGATCATCTTAATATAAGGCAAAGGGTTTTCCGCTTGTCCAATGATAGTATTGCCTTTTCTTTTATCATGTGATCTGTTTTAATTTCAGTTATGTGTTTTTATCGAAAAAAATACCATTTAAATTTATGAGGTATTATTTTCAAGTTGATTTCATATATATATATATATATATATATATATATATATATATATATATATATATATATATATATATATATATATATATATATATATACATACATACTTGAAAATACAAATGTATATTTACATACACAAGTAAATTATGTACGCATACATGAATCAGGGACAGGTGAAAGCGTAGAGATGTGTTAGTTCGAAGATTGCGTAACAAGTAGTGTGGCAGGGGGAATGTTGTAGCAGTACTTGCATATGGCCAGGAATAGAAATGCAAGACAGTTTCTTTGAGAGTCTGAATATGTGGCTTAGTGGGTGGGTAAGGCGATTCATGAGTAATTTAGAATGGAGAGTCTTGTAGAAATATTCTCAGGTAGGGCTTGCAAGTTTGAATGTAGTGGCATCCGTCTTAGAACACCGTATTTCTAAGAATAGTTGGAAAAGAGGAAAAGGCAAGAATTTTAATTTTCCTAGTCTTGGAATAGAGAAGGATGTCAGTAGTATAAATTGTATGACTAGTTTTAGTTTTCTGGAAAAGAAAACTATTGTGCCGGATTTGTCTGTCCGTCTGCACTTTTTCTGTCCGTCCTCTGATCTTAAAAACTACTGAGGCAAGAGGGCTGCAAATTGGAATGGTGATCATCCATCCTCCAATCATCAAACATACCAAATCTCAGCCCTCTAGCCTCAGTAGCTTTTATTTTATTTATGGTTAAAGTTAGCCATAATCTGGGTTCCGGCAACGATACAGGATAGGCTTCCACCGTGCCGTGGGTAAAGTTTCACGGGGCGCTACTCGTATAGCATCATACCGAGACCACCGAAAGATAAATCTATTTTCGGTGGCCTTGATTTTACGAAGTACAGAAAACTCGATTGCGCTGAAGAAACTTCGGCGCATTATTTACTTGTTTTTATTGCTGATAGCTATTCTATATATTAAAAACTAAAACATCTCTTCATACGCATTTATTTTTTCGATGGTTTAAGATTTTTCTGTAAAACATCAAATCGTTTTCAGTTTGAAAGCGGTACACTGACCTATCAAATCACTCCTGATGATATTTGCCATGTACTTGGACAATACATGAAGAATTCATGGTCAAATATCACACAACCTACCAAAATCCTCGGCAGCAGTCATAACTGTATTGACTTATAAATTGTGTATGATAACAGGAAATGAAAACAGGCATTTTTGAATGGTTATAGCTGAATTTATTATCTACTGCGGCACAAAAGGCATGACCGCCGTCTTATCACGAACTAGAGGCAGTTTAACGTAACCAGTAAGATGAATAATTTCAAGATAACATTCTTCTTTTAAAAAGGATACCCCATCTGAACTGAGCATACTCAAATGAAGAATTCCTGACATTTATTACAAAATGTATATTCTGCATGCTGCAAGAAGCGACATAATTTTTAGATTATCTGTAACTCACTACCAAAAGCTTAAGCTTTACAGGATTGCAGCATCTAAAGTTTATGAATTTTCTGTCGAATATAAACGTCTCTCTTCACTCAGTCGCTCACGAGAACAGTGAAACAAAGGGCTTCAGGCAAAATCTCAAGTCTTTGGAACTGCGAACGAGGAAAGTGAAAAGATGCCCCCAGTGCATATTGCCCTAGGTCTTCCTGGGGTTACGTCTGGTTTGTACGTACTTCAGTTTGTTTATCTGAGCTGTACGCCTGTCTAACTTCCGAGGAGATATCTTAATGGAGCATTTCAGTGTGACGTCACTATCTCGGAGTCGGCCAATTTGGAGTACGGCCGAATATGAGCAAAGCATTATGGGACCACGTGATCTATAGAAATAGGATGCAGTGACGATAACAACACGAGGAAGGAAACTTTTATTTTGACGTATTGACGATTGAAGACGTATTGGTGTAATGTCATCTCATGAGCTGCTCATTATGGTGTGGATCGTTTAGAGACATTAGGGACGCTGGGGTAAGAAGCAGGAAATGTTTAATAGCGAAATGAAGTAGTTTTCCTAGATATAATACCGTAAAGAATTTTGGAGCCTTCAAAAGAGCGTTTTGAAGTTGTTAAGACTTCATCTGTCCACCAAGACTTCTGTAATACTAACTAAGAGGCAGGCGACCTAACACCCTGGACCACTTCTAACCTCTTGAATGCTCTCTTTTCCTCCTCTTTCCGGTGATTCCTTTGTTCGGTGAGGAATAGAATTGAAAGAGGCATCAGCACTCATGAACGCCATGGCTTTCAGACCTTCCTCACTATCAGTCGTTAAATAATGCTGTCGCTACTCAATATAGATCTTAGTTAGGTTAACAAAAACAGAATCGTTTCCCAGTTTTGTAAAAATATAATAGTTTTATTTTCTCGTCTGTTTATTTTTCGAAGTGATATTCAGCAACAATGCCGGCGTTATTAATGGACTACTTTTATAGACTTCCCTTATGTATGGGCCTAACATCTTACCGTAAGAGTTATAAGATCCTGACATGCAGAAATCCTATATAGGTGAATGAAAAAAGGGATAAAAAAAAATTGACTCGTGTTTGCAGCTTCCATATTTAATATGCATAATCTGTACCTGTGCACCGCCCATTCTACTGTTAATTTTAGTTTTTCTTTTCCAGGTGCATGGGAAATTCTATCAGTCATCATCTCTCTTCATTCATTTAAGGTAAGTTCACTCTTTTCAGAATTTTGATATCTTCTCAAGGCACTTAAAGCAAGGTAAGTTAGTAATTCTTTAGCGAGACTCCATTCAATAGTCAGCTTTCAGTGTGCGTGTGTGTGTGTGTATATATATATATATATATATATATATATATATATATATATATATATATATATATATATATATATATATATATATATATATATATATTATACTGGTTGCTTATTTACTCACTATATGCCCTTTACCTCGGTGGGACGGGGCAAGTAGCGCCAGGAAAAACCTTCCAGTTCCTGAGGCTGATCTTTAGGAGTAAAGTCGTTAGCACCCCCGCTCTTTTTATTGACCCTAGCAGCAGACATTGGTACTCGTTTGCAGCTAAGTAGATTAGTAGGTGGTAGGTGGGGAGGGATTTACGGAACCAGCCAACGTGATGAAAGCGATGCACCAGGAATCCACATCATCCAATTTGGCTGACTGCATCTTGCAAAGGAGAGCGGTAGGGTTGCAACCCATCACCTCGTGCTTATATATATATATATATATATATATATATATATATATATATATATATATATATATATATATATATATATATATATATATATATATATATATATATATATATATATATATGCACAGATGGAATTCGCCTGCCCATTCACTCTATCGCACACAAGTACAAAAATAATATAAACTTAAAGGAATATTTGACGATTTACTCTTGCGCTCTGTAACATGAGTGTTTGAGAGAATAAGTTGCTGGTGACAAAACGACCCATTAAAGATTAAATTCCAAGTAAAATTCCTTGTTTTTCGTCCGCGGCCGAATTACAGAGATGCCAAGAAGCGCGACGTAATGTACACCGCAAGAAACATCTGCGCCCAATTTACGATCGTATTTCCTTATTTAACGACGCAGAGATAATGCCCAGTCAATACTACAATACTCTCGTTAAAGGGCGTCGGGATGAAAGTCTTCGAGCTTTATCCAGCGAGCACCGCGCCGTATTACTGCTTTCAAAACAGGGCAGCCTGTTGCTAATCTCAGGCTGTGCTACAAAACGAAGGCGAATATAAACCTCGCAAACAAGGACTGGGATTAAAACGCGATTTTCTCGCCGTGCCAGCTGCTGGGATTTCGTCGGTCCGGGTAGCATTTCATTGTCGAAAAGCTTTAATTAGCTTTACAGGCAGCTCCGTTATTATTCGAGTGCAGTGGTAGAAAATGTTTCTGGGCGACTCATGGGTGAAAATGAATGGGCAAGTTTTTTTAGATATTAAGTAAAGTATCGAATCGTTGCGGTTACTTAAGTCCTACGTTAGATTTTTGAGTATTTCTTCCAGAAGGGGTAGGAAAACTAACAGGCCCGTCAGTTGCTTACAAATACGGTATTTATTTTGAAACTTGTTCCCATTAAGTGAGTTTTCAGTCGTACAGTTTTCTTTAACAAAGGGAAAATTTATCGTATATTTCTGAACTAAGAGGAAATAATGTAACCTGAAGCAATAGGACATGCGGACATGCAAATCGAATGTGGTTAAACTTAACGTTAGTTGCGCGGCCTGATTCCCGCCAGTCGTCGACCGGGACAGGTTCCTCATACATAAATAGACATAACCTTTCCTATAATGACAGCTCCTGACCCAACCAGATCTTACCTACCTAACCTAATTTAGGGCGACGCACCCTGACCTGAACCGGGGGAGCGCAGGACCCCCCAAAAAGTGACTGGCGTGAATCAGGCCGCGCAACTGAAGATAAGGTTTTACCTGGAATGTTTCCTTTTGTAGAAGGGCAGAGAATGAGAGTAATAAGAAGTGGCGCATAGCATACAGAAAATACCATGATTGACAATAATGCAAGACAGCCAATGATAATCATAAAATGAAGAGACCAGGCATGTACTATGATCGACTACTACCATGATGTCGGCTAACATTACGGCTTTAGAAAGAGATAGGGCCTTAGGTCCCAAATGCACCGTATCCGAAAATAGGGAAGCGCTCAGTGAAGGGTTGAAGCGAGTACCTAGGGTTGCAGGAGCTTTGAGAGAAGGTACGCCCCCTAAAAGTAGATGTCTGTCTTCCTGTGATGTTATAGCAATCACTTTATTGGTCCCGAGTGATGTTTTGGGGGGTGGGGGGCTAATAATTTGGTAATCTCGCTTTTCTAAGTAGTGTGAAAAGCCCCAAATGGTTGAACAATGGATTTGCAACCACAAACTTCTTCATTTGATAATATCTTTATTAATAACACTTCATAACGGTTCGCAGACTACTCAAGGAGAAAGAATTAGTGTTTGGCATGACGTCATCTCCATATCAGAACATCAAACGCAGTCATCAGTATTATTAGATTTTTTTTTTATATATACATTTACAGTAAATGCGACCAATTTAATTATACAACGATTCATGATGCGTAAACATAAACGAAGAACTTAGACGCTCTTGGTGTTAGCGCATGAAAGAAAATCTCACGCACAGTAAATTCTACGCGAGGCGCAAAATGCCATCTTTACTAAACTGGCATCCGAACAAGTAAAAAGGAATTTCAGAAATAGCCAAATGCACTACGGTTTCGAGTCCGGAATCTATATTTAAGCTTCGGGGGTGGTGCAGAGGACCATGTCGGGAGGGAGAGAGGGAGGGGTGTTGGGAGGGGGGAGTTAATGTATATGTGTGGGGGATCTGGGTTTGCGAAACTGTCCTTTCTAAATATATAAGTTTGCAGACAATCGAATTAATTAATGTTGCGCTTGTCTCCAGTAACTCAAGATACTAAACTTTCATTTTATTTAATGAATCAACCTCTTGGTTTGGGCTGTTCTTTTGCCCGTTATTTCGTAATTCTTCCAAGTTTTTCTATCTGATTTTTCGCCTAGAGCTAAGTTCTTAATGCTTTTTTTTTCGTTTGAACATTATGATATGCATCGTAAAGTGTTATTTTTTTAATTTTAATTTATTCATTCTTCCTAAAAATGAGGTCAGTGTTCGCGTCTTTTATTGTGTTTTATAAGTTCCCAAATTTTATCATTTGTGTAAGGTTTGACAGTTTTATTTCTTGAACGAAAAATATTAGGCTGATACTTATTACTTTTACAAATGCAACATTGCAGGAATTCATAATAATGGAGAGGTTATGGAGGAAAAAAACATGTAATTGTTAATAACACTGGCACATCGTGCGTGTGTGTGTTTTTGCGCGCGCGCGCGAAATAGAGTATTAATCGTCTTCATGTTATCCTTCATTATAATCACCAAGATTTATATTATGAATAGAATCATCTAAATAATCACGTCCATTAATTTCATCAATCGTAGTCATTACTGGCCATGTAATGATTATCGTTATTATTACTGTTGCGAGTATTATTGGTGTTTTCCTCGTCATGATCACCGCCATTAATCTTACCTGTCATCTGTTACACCCGTCAACTCAAATGGCCCTCTGTTCCGAGATTAACGAACGCGTTCATTGGTCTCTTGACAGACTCACTCTGTTGGTACTTCCTGTATTTTTTGCTTTTATTGCAGAGGAGAGAGATAAGAAAACTGTTTGTCTCTCTCTTCTTCTTTGAAATGATATTTTTTTTTTCAGTTTCTTCATTGCTGACGAAATTCACTTTGAGTTAGGATGCCACCGTCCATTCTTTTCCCTATCTTCTAATGTACTCTCTTGTTTTCTTCTTTGTTGATGTATTGTTTGCATTTCTTTGTCTTACAGCTTGTTTGTATAATTGTTGTTTGCTTGGTGATTCGCACAATCCCCTTGAGAACAGTGCGAGGTGTTGTCAGCTGGGCTCCTGTTGGACACGAGAAGAGGTGGAAGACTCAGACTTCCTTGGCCGAGAACTGTGAGAAAGGAGGCTTGAGATTTTTGGAGATTTGTGGAAGACAAAGCATAGGAAAGACAAGAGGGGCGGAATTCCACGGAGGCCTCTCTGCTTCACGCTAGACCGGAGGCGATGGCGATTGATTTTGTGCGCTGATTACTAAAATCTTTTCCGGTCGAATGATTGATTATGTACGGGATTTTCCGAAGTCTTTCCCGGTCGATAAATTTCATGGACCTGTGTATATTTGCTTGTCATTTTCACTTTTTTATTTTAGGGCTTTTTTTTTCTTATTTATTCCTTTTGCTATTTTTCCTAGTTCAACCAGTGAGAAACTAAAGATATCCGCATACTTTCATGCGGTGTTAGAGCTCATCATGACTTGATTGTTAAAGCTGACACGAAGTGAGAATCTGGCTGACTTTTTTTTTATAACTTGGTTTGCTCTTTGTAATGCCTTTCTTGTCAGAGTTTTTATTTTATTTTTTTCTTTTTTTTTTTTTAGAACATTGCTAGCTTCATGTATGTAAACCATATTGCTTTCTTTGGGAAAATTCATACATTGATAACAGATGAACTAAACATTTTGATGTAAAGTCGTTTCATTCAGTATATTGAATAATAATCTATTGTTAATGTTGGTTGGGTAGTTATAGTTCAGACATTACTGTGAATTTTGATATGTTTGGAAAGTTATAACCCAAGGGAGCTTGGTAAATTATATGGCAAATAATTGATACACCATTATACCATTTTGAAGTACTGTATTGACACTGATGTATCAATGAAATTACGACATTTTTAAGTGGCTAAATTGATTCGCGAGTGACTGACACATCTGAATCTTAATTCACTTACTGCCAGAGGCTCGGACCAGAAGAAGAAGAACAAGAGAGAGAGAGAGAGAGAGAGAGAGAGAGAGAGAGAGAGAGAGAGAGAGAGGAGGGGGGTGGCAGTGGTTATTTTCCCAATGAATCTCTGGCTCTTAATCTTAATACTGGGGTGAATTACGAAAAAAAAAAACAATAAAAGCGTTCCTTAGCACACGGCAGTATGATAAAATCTGTCCGAAATCAACTTGCCATTTCAATACGGAAATGATGTTCTAGTACGTGTTAGTGGGGGCCGAAAAAGTAACCGTAGTAAAAAGACAACAAAACCATCTCCCAGGTGGAAGATAGGTTCGTAGATAGTGTTGATGGAAGGCTTTTGACAGCAAGAAATGGTTTTGATTTGCGCGCGCGCGCGCACACACATATATATCGATATACGTATGTATGTATATAATATATATATATATATATATATATATATATATATATATATATATATATATATATATATATATATATATATATATATATATATAGATAGAGAAGTATGCAACATATAATCCATGCGGTTTTCATTAGCTTTTTGTTTCGAGCTATAGTTTACAAGTCTTGATTATACCTGTGGGACTGATTTTAATTAAAGGAGCTTCAGAAAATCCTGTGAAAAACACACAGGCCGTTTCCAAATTCTCCACACAATCACAATAACAACCTCCTTTTCATGTTTTTCTGTACATTTTAGTCTTTTTTGCACGAATACAACTTTTTCCCATCGGACAGTGTTGCTCAAAAACGGTGCTGAAATATTCTCCTTAATTATAGACCATATAATTATACTTCTTTTATACTTTGCTAAGTAATTTAGTTTCTTTATCAGACATGAGTAAACATTAATGTAATGATCCCTTCTTAGGAATAATGTATTACCTTGCCTGAAGATGTCACAGTAGAAGGAAGCTCAGAATGAAGTGTTTTCAAAAGGGTTCAGCAAAAGCAAATATAATCGTCTTCCAGAGTACTTTGTGGTGTGATGTATTTTTTCTGTAGTGAGTCCTCATGGCTTGAACCATATATTAAGGCTTGTCTTTACCCATTTGTAATTTCAATCGCCCGTGATACTTCAGGGTAGGAAGCCATAAACCCTTCACGACCGTACGCATGAGAACCTCATTTGATGCTGACAAAATAAATCATTGCGATTCATTACGCAGATGACGGCGGTATTCTGTCATGCATAATGGATCTTGAAATCACCGATTACTAAATTCAAAGCCAAGTTTCTGACTCCTTCGGTCTTTATTTTGGTTATATCAACTTTTTTTTTTTATCTGTTACATTAATTTCGATTTTTTTCGGCTGCGTATCACTTTTTTTTTATTTAAGCATAATTAAATAATCTAAGGTTTGAAATAACGGCATGCACTATAAAGCGAGAATAGAAAAATGGCATATCTCAGTGATTTTCTGGATAGAAATCACTGAGATACAGCATTTTTCTAATCTATTTTCTATCCAGAAAATCACTGTTAATTCCATACAGTGGTATTCCTCTCCAGTTTATAACAGAGATGCAGATACCATCGTTCAAAGTTTCTCTTGTCCAAAGAAGTTCGAAATACTGGGACAAATTTTTCGAACACAGCACATTTCGGAACACGAATTACTGTCCTTATAACATTCACAACTTCACTCCCAAAACGATCCGGACAAACATGCTTTGGGACCTTTTAAATCCAAGAATTCGGAATAAATAAGTTCACGAGGGTCGCGTCGGGACGTATATGTGGTCCCGCCCAGCGCTCACAGTGCCTACTCTTATACTGACTGGCACTTGCTTTTCCCCTGTCCCCTTCCCCTCGAACCCCACCCCCCTCCTCTCCCATACCTAGGTCCACCCACGTCCCCTACCCTCAGAGGTCCGCCAACCGCATCACGCCCTTTCCTCATAAATGTAACCCTCGTGGGGTGTGTCCCCTTCATCCATATTGATTTTCTATATTTTCTTCTCATTAAATGATCTCAATGAGCTTAGTTTTCGTTTGATTCGTAGTTTCTTGTGTGGGGTAGTTGTAACGGTACAGAAAAATACCAATACTGACTCTAATAGAGGTATTTGGTGTTTTTTCTGTTCCTTAATAATGTTTTGGCCTGATTTAGTTATTTTAGTAGCCAAACAGCACTGCATTTTTATACAGTACAGCTCATGAAATCCAAATTTAGAGAATGCAGTCAATTTTTTTTTTATAGTTAATTAAGCTTACCGTATGCATTTGAAGATAAAATTTAATGAAAGTGTTGTAGAGTGAGGTATATATCGTATTATGCATTGCATTGTCAGAATTTAACCAACAAATTCAACCGCAGGTTTCTGCGCGGTATGTGACTGTCTACCCATTCATCCAAAATCTTCATAGTGGCACTATTTCACTCCTAATGAAGTAGCTGCGTTGGGGAAGAATCCCCTGTGAAGAAACTTCCACAACAGTGGTTGCTTCATACACCTGCACGGAAGGCTTAATTCATCATTAGTTTCCACCTTCTTTTTTTTTCAATCGTATTCAGTATCTGCAGTCCCCTTGATGCATGCTAACCTTAGCTTCCATAGACACTCCAAGTTTCTCCTTGATCCTATACAAGCAACTTGCTACCTACTGCACCTATGTTGTGACTCACCTCTTCTGTCATCTTACCATTATCTAAATATTTACTCCCAGGTACTTAAAAGAATTTACTGCCTTCATTACCCTTCCTTCCATAATAATACACAGTGTATCATCTTCCTGGTTCTCATGTACCCTCATAAGCGTACTCACGTTTACTATCAACTTTTTTTCCTGCAGACACTTTCAAACAAACTTTCAAATACTTTCATTAAACTTTGTAGTTTCTTTTCACTATCAGCAGTCAGTATAGCTCCGCCTGCCATAAGCTTTCTCTAAGTTCATGTACACGACATGAAGCCTTCCCTCTTTCACCGCTGTAACACATCATCTCACTTTTATCCCATCAGCTCCCCAGGCTTTTCCATCTTTCAGCCACTGGAACTTTCCCTGCTCTGTTGTACTTTTACATTATTCAGCTCTGCCTTTCCCTATTCCACATTCAACAAATCCCCAAAATACTTTTTCTGTTGATCCATGAATGCATTCTCTGCAGACAAGATCTCTCCATTTGTAGCTTGTATTCTGGGGTCCATTTGTTCATTACTCTTTCTCTGTGCAGTGTATATCCTAGGGGACAGTTTTTTTTTATCCTTCTAAAGCTTATTTGTTCACTCCCATACTGCTATTTTTATCAGTTGCCAAGATTGTTACCAACTGAGTCTTAAGACTGTTTTGCATTTGGAAATACTACAGGGCAGTTTAATAGACACTGGGTATTAAAGCCCCTTCCATCTACCCTTCATATAAATTCAGTAACGCTATTACTACTGCTACTACTACTAATAGTGAGAACGATATAATAATGATAATCACGACGGCAACCGCAACAAAATACCGTACCCATTAATAGAAGATTAATCCTGGTGATGAACGAGACTGATAATTGCAGCAATGTTGCGCTAAAAATTTTTTTAGAATGGCCCCTGAAGTCTCCGCTATTTAGTAACACATCTCGATGTAAACATTTTAGCCAGTTGCTTACGGAGAGAAGATTGATAACTTGATAAATATGTCAACGCCAGTATTCATCAACTCCTCACGAACCCTCCTTGATAATGCCAAGATATTTGAAGGGAGCGGTCGTTGCCAAAAGGACAGGCTGTGTTAATCTAGCTTAGATCTCAGCTGCTAATATTAATAAGAATTATTTATCCCGGATTGTTGACACTTTCCGAAGCAGCTTTTCCGAAGTTTTATCTGTTAGCTATTTCCTTCATTTTTCGGACACACCGAAGATAGATTTTATCCGTTGAGCATATGTCGCGTACAAGAATAGATTAGCCGACGTGCCATAAATAACGTGCAGATTGCTCTGATAGCAAAAAAAAAGGTTAGCATAAGTGCGAAAATGCCATTGCTTTCGCAGACTTTTATTGCTCCGCTTAATGGACATCTTAACCCCAAGGTTCTAAAATACCAGGCGTGATATATCAAGTTAATAGGGAAGGTTACTTAACCCGAAAGAAGACAACTCAAAACTGTTTTTGTCTGGTCCCGGTAAATAAGACCTTTAGTTCCATCTTCATTAGAAGAGTTATGACCGGGAAGCGTTAAGTGAGTTTGTGGGAGTTCCCAGTAACATTCTCGCTTAAAAATATTTATCCCAAGTGTCCTTTAGAGAGAGAGAGAGAGAGAGAGAGAGAGAGAGAGAGAGAGAGAGAGAGAGAGAGAGAGAGAGCGCACGCATCTCTGATAATTGATTGACAATGATATTTACAGGCAAATACATTCGGGGTTAGATCTTTGGAAGCAGGTTAGACGAAGTCTAATTATCTATAATATTCTGTATTCTGCTTTCTACTAGAAGTCCAAAAAGTCCCGTCATAGACTGGGGACTGGATTGTCTTCATTTTCCCGTAATTGTTCTTGTATTGGCTCTATGTGCTTCATGGAAAGAATCATATATATATATATACATGTAAAAATAACTGCTCCCTTCTTTTGTTTAAACCATGTACTATATGGGTAAATAGTGTTGTATTGTATATATATATATATATATATATATATATATATATATATATATATATATATATATATATATATATATATATATATATATATATATATATATGTAAATATAAATATACAACCACTATTTACCCATATAGTACATGGTTTAAGCCAAAAGAAGGAGCAGTTATTTTTCACAAGCACCTAAAAATTGCTTATTCAAAATGAAAACCCATTTTTGAGAGCTTCCAAAACATCTGGTTTTTCATCTGTCTGAACAAAAGGCTTGTTAGCAGCGTGTCTTGCCCTACAGACACAAACAAGTCAGCTTTTCTTGTGCTCTAGAATTTTCTGTATTCCGTTATAGCAGCTCCTATCCAAAATATCTTGTGGTCCATTGAGCCAGCACATTCTTGGTCTCCTTCCCTTCTTACTCCGAAGCTTCAGAAGTACAGTAAATTTTCCCCAACATATCGTTCTCCATTAGCTCCGTGTGACAGTACCACACCTAACCACTCCAATCTTATCTTTTCATTCTATTCTTAAACTCTTACCACATTTGTATCTCATCCTTTCTTCCTTTCCGGTTCCATATCTCTTAAACCGTCAGTTCATCTCAGCAGCTTCCTCGTTTCAGTTTCTTCACAGAAACTAGTAATTCTTGCTCTTTTTCAGTGATTTTGCAAGGCTCTACCGACCATCTTCTTTTTGTAATTATTCTTCGATTTGTTTATTTTTCTGTTCTGCCATTACCAGTTGTCATTCCCTCACAAATACCTGGATTCATCTGCCATTTTCATTGTCTCGTCATTCTTATAAACGAATGTTCCAACTTTCCTGCTCATATTGCTTATATTTACTTTTAACATTCTCTGCTTACATGCAATTTCACACTCTTTCACCATTCTGTGGAGCTTCTCGCTCTTATTATCAAATAGCTTTATTTTATCAGCAAATATCTAAGGTGCCAGACCCCAATTTCATATTTAACAAGTTTTCCTATAATTAGTTCTGACGTAGCCTCATTTTTTGTCCATTTGTAGATATCGCTTACTCCTAATGACTTTCAGCGAGCCTCGCGAGCGGCGTAATAAGGGCAAAAAATTACGATCATATGTTTAGTTATGTAAGTGGCTGTCAGTGCTCAGTCTTGAAGAAAACTTAATTGCCACTAGTTTCCTTTCTGGATGACATACGAATACCTTTTAAATTATCCTCTCCTCTTTTTTTTCTTCCTTCATTCACGAGCTTCCTTAGATCAGTGGGAGAGATGTAGAGAGCGCCAAGAGTATCCGAAAGAATGCTGCGCAGTAAGTGGAATAATGGTATACTAAGTTCTTTCCTCCAGAATATCAGCTACTTTGACTGTATGAAATGTTAATAACAAATCTTGTCTGTTGTATAAATTGGTCTGCATAACAATTTCGTTGAGCTGCTTACCACATTGCACATTTTTAAAAATATTCGTTCTATTTTGTCTGTAGTCTAAAGGCTATAGTTACAAACTCTTTTCGCATCAAAGCATAGCCTGAGAGCTTCAAATATTTCGTTAGTCAAACAGTAGTTGGAATAAATTGCTATAGATCTGTTTGCATATAACAGTCACTCGTATTGAACTCAGAACTTCAGAACTTCTGCAATCCCAAATTGTTGCTTTGGTTTTTCATTGAAGGCCTGTGTTGTCCTTCCCTCAACAAGTTTTGGTCCTGGGGAGGAGGGTTAGTTCCTTCGTTTCATCCCTAAAATTCGGATTCCAACATCCAAATATTTTGGAGTAGAGGAGTACAGAATTCAGATCATGTATCCCAACACTTTACATTCTGAATCATGTGAAAATGAGTGTTACATAATCGCAGAACCTGGGTGCTTGTTCTTGCAGCAAATGAACTGTTGAAGTCAGGAAAAATAGATAAACAGAATTAGAAATGAAGCCTTCTATAGTAGCTGAACTTTTTTTTTTTTAAACTAAACCAGGTACTTTGCTGTTACGTCAGAAGAAATACGGAAATAAAAAAGAAAAAAAAAAGCTGAATGAGAAATGAGGCACTCTCTGACAGTGGTAGATTACCCCCCAGGAGCTAATGTCCATTTTCCCCTGAAGAAGTGCCACCGAAATCGTATCCCAGTGGCCCGCCGGGCATACCAAGATATGCCGCTAATTATTCCCGGGCCAAGAAGCGAAGGCAATAATGATTTTTGGCGAATCTGAGTTGAATTCTTGTAGTCCCTCCAAGTTTCACGGCGCTTTACTACTCTCAAGCTTTTTTCTGTTTTGGTAATGACGACACCTCTCGTGAATTGAGGAGGAGGCGAGTCGTTCAGAGAGAGAGAGAGAGAGAGAGTTTTCAGCAACAACCGAGAATGCTCGAGAGAAAAGAGCGAGGACGCTTATAGTTAAAATGTTTAAAAGAATAGCCTCTAGACAAACATAACTCTTTCGTAGGTATACAGCACATACTTTGCTTAGATTGAATCAGACAACTGAGGTGGGCATTTGGTAGTGATAACCAGTTACCAACTTGCTCCAGCAGATTACACAATGGGAGTAAATATTCAGCATCATTAGAGGTATGAAATACAAATTGTTCCTTTGACTCAGTATATGGTCAGTTTATTTAGAGTAAATAAAAAAGTAGATATTTGCATTCTCTCTAATTGTATATCTTACACAAGACTGTTGTAAATTCTCAGAAGGTGTTGGAATTTTAAGGAAGTTTCTTGTGCCAATTTGCTTATTTGTATTACGTTAGACGCAGATATCTGTACTAATTCAACTGTTCATGGATTAGTGTTTTTTGAAGATGAAGATAAATATAAGTAAGACACTTTTCATGGTAATTTAATCTTTTGTGTATATATATCTGTATCTATATATATATATATCTATCTATCTACTTATCTATCTATCTATCAATCTATCTATCTATCTATCTATATATCTATCTATCTATCTATCTATCTATCTATCTATCTATCTATATATATATATATATATATATATATATATATATATATATATATATATATATATATATATATATATATATATATATATATATATATATATATATATATATTTACAAAACATTAAATTAACATGAAAATTATCTTATTTATCTTCAATATATATATTTATTATGTTATATATATATATATATATATATATATATATATATATATATATATATATATATATATATATATATATATATATATATATATATATATATATATATATATATATATATATATGTATATATATATATATATATTGTCAGAAGCACTCCTAAAACTGTCCCAATCACCAGAGGTAATGAAACTGGATCAAATTGTAGAAAGAGATTTGTTAAGGGAGCGGGCCGAGGTTAATCCCGTTTGTGAGTCACGGCGGTCAGGTACTTGGCATTCCATCAGCCCAGGTAATAAGGCTGGATAGATAGTTTTCTCGACAAGTCTGGAAAGTTTGGTCTTTCCGAGGACATGGTTTAGGTTGATCTTATCTTGAACTTTGAGATTTGTTTCCAATTACCGTTGGTGTCATGTTAATTAAGACCCCCTCCACTGCTCTCCGTTACTTGAAAAATGCAGGAGCAGTATTAACGTTCTAAGAGCAGAAAGAAATAATAATAATAATAATAATAATAATAATAATAATAATAATATAATAATAATAATAATAATAATAATAATAACGAAGAAGACCCCTTTGAGGCAAGTTTTGTTGAATAAAATAGCTGCGTTTTGAGTTGATTTTATACTGAGTTATTTCAATTCTTCTAAAAGAATAATAATAATAATAATAATAATAATAATAATAATAATAATAATAGTAATAATAATAATAATAATAATAATAATAATAATAATAATAATAATAATAATAATAATAATAATAATAATAATAATGCGAAGGAAGAAGACCCTTGAGGCAAGTTTTGTTGAATAAAATGGCTGCGTTTTGCAAGTTGATTTTATACTGAGTTTTCTCAATTCTTCTAAAAGAATTAATAGAAGAATTGAGAAAACTCAGTATAAAATCAGTTCGCAAAATGCAGCCATTTTATTCATCAAAATAATAATAATAATAATAATAATAATAATAATAATAATAATAATAATAATAATAATAATAATAATAATAATAATAGATTCGCTCATACGTATCTCATAGATATTGTCCATTGCTCTGATTATGTGGCAGAGGCCTCAAGCTCTAATTGTGCTTGGTGTTTGGTGGTGAGAACGCAACAGCATACGGAATTTTGATATTAATATACAATTCTTATATAGTTATAAATATGGCTTCGGGTGGTATCAAGCGCTATAAATGGTTTACACAGCGTATTTTGTTGTGTACAGAAATAATAGCTTCCTTGTTGCGATGACATTGTAAACGATGCCATGAAAAGAGGCGATATGAATAATTAAGTTTATATTCGGAGGTTTAGAGTTTTCTTACAAACAGGGGAATTTATATCTAACATTAGTCGTTTTCCCTTTATCCTCGAGTGTGTTACACTGCTCTCTGTAACTCAGGATGACTGAAACGTCAATGTCACTGATTATGCTCCACGTGGTGTGAGAAATCGGGACACAACAAAAAAGAAATGATAATAACAGAAAGCATTAGAACCCTTGGTTAACTGTGAAATACTGTCGGAGATTATGTCACGATTTAAATGGTAGTGCTATCTTCATTATCATAAATTTTAGTGGTGTTACCATAGTATTCATTGCTCTTCACTAACCAAAAGTTTAGGATATGGACAAAGGTCGTATTCCAAAATGCTGGAACTTACAGTAAATTAATCCATACTATGCAAAAATACGACTTAAAAATCCGGAACACAAGATTACAAATTATAAATATATATATATATATACACATATATATATATATATATATATATATATATATATATGTATGTATGTATATACACATATGTATGTATGTATGTATGTATGTATGTATGTATGTATATATATATGTATGTATATATATACGACTTGAAAATCCAGAACACAAGATTAGATTATAGATATATATATGTATATATACACATGTATACTTGAAAATCCAGAACACAAGATTACAGATTATAGATATATATATGTATATATGTGTATGTATATATATATATATATATATATATATATATATATATATATATATATATATATATATATTTATATATTTATATATATATATATATATATATATATATATATATATATATACACCCACTAATCATTCTAAAAAGTAGCTTTTTCTTTTTACTTCTTTATTAACCGTAATCCTGATAAATTTGGTATGATCCGGCCGTCGTTTTCTCCGCAGAGTTAAATATCCCAAACTAAGAGTTACTGGTTAATTAATTTCAAGTAATACCCATATCAGTGAGCCTCCTGTCTCTAATAAATTTATATTAGCTGCTGTACAAGTGGCATTTACGAGAGATTACGTATACTCTGGGGCCCTTGACATTTGTCTCTTATCCCTTGCGTTATCAGCGATCTTGTTTGGATGATGGGAACTTGTACTCTCATTCCTGTCAGAATCTTCGGCTTTATTTCACTTGTGGGTCTTCACCACTTGGACCATTTATTTACTTTTGTCTTCCGTTTCCGCTCTCTCTCTCTCTCTCTCTCTCTCTCTCTCTGGCTATCTCTCTCTGGCTATAATAGATTTGGTTAAAATATGTGTGAAATAATGTAAATGCTAATTTAACAGAAATTTCAACTCTTAAAATCATTGGCATGTCTGTGGGCAACCCATTATCTCTCCAGTTTTAAGCAACGAAAATAGAATATTAAACAAAGTCTTTACACGCAATATAATATATGATTTATATATGTAGATGACATAGTATGCATTTGCCCAGGACACGATGATGTAATTGTTTTCTTCGACGGATTTATTGAATTGGAGCCGCTCATGAATTTCGCCATGGAAATGAAAAATGACCGTAGCCAATCCTTACAACACGGAAACCTACATTCACTACCACTATAGTAATAATTTCAAAGATACCTATCGTTTTTCTACGATTTAGTGTGGACCTAGCATCCAATAATACTATGAAATAAGCACATCATATAAAGAACTCTTCTGACAATAGTAAAGGACGTGTGACTCCAATCCCTTGCAAGGCATGTAGTAATTTTTATACTGGTCAAACTGTAAAATCATTGGGACAGGGAATAGAACAGCTTAAAAGATATATATGATATGCACGGAAAACGGTAAATTTTTTCTTGTAATTTTGAAAGTCATCATCATTTTTTTTTTTTTTTACTTACAAGGTGCGAATGTTTTTTCCTACCACCTTTGTCTTTGTTTGTACTGTCACTGAAGCTTGTAAATTGTAAATATTTGCTGCTGTATATAAAGTCCTCTTGAAGACGTCCTAGAAAACTAAAGGCGAAAATGGTCAGGATTTATACCCAGTGTTATATATTTTCTTTGTGAATTGCATAGATGCATCACGTGCTCTGGTGATTTTTGAGTGTGTGTATATTATATATATGTATATATATATATATATATATATATATATATATATATATATATATATACATATATATATATGTGTGTATATATATATGTATGTATATATATACATATATACAAATATATACATGCATATATATATATATATATATATATATATATATATATATATATATATATATATATATATATATATATACACATACACACACACACATATACACACACACACACACACTCGCACACACGATGCCTTTTCTTAGTGTGGCGATAGCGTGATAACTAAAAGACGTTGCAGCATTATTACATCTTACTTAAATTACTTCATATTTTAGCCTTCCAGTAGTAAAAGGATTTTTTTTTATCCTAACCATTCCCAACAGCTGTGCCCTTTTCACGTTATCATTTTCTTCCCCAGTTTCATTTCTCCTCTTGTCGTGACCTTCCTCTTACATAAGAGGGAAATAAGGGCCACACCCTCACCAACCTCTCACCCTGAACTTTGCCAGGTAACAGTGGAAGACGCCATTGCCTTTTATTGAGTGCTTGCACGGAGCGAGGATAGAAAAGTTGCGTGGGCAATTTTGCGTAATTTTCATGACCTTGGGGTCTATAACCGACTGGAAAATGTCAGATCGATGGAAATTATAATTGTAAATGAAAAAGAAAACAAGTCGCCCAGGAGGAGATTAATGGCTCCAGTCAAATGCTGATGTATTGAATCGTCCTAATGATGGCAGCAAAAACTTGAATCGTAAGCATAAAGGTCATTTGATTAGAAATACATCTCTGATCATTTACATTATGATATTTGTTTAATTCAGATATGCTTAGTTGAAGCACAAAGAATGTAATATCTTTTTACAAGTCTGTCTGTCTATCAGTCTCTTACTTGTAGCAAATACAATTATGTGGTTTTTCAAAAGAATTGTTAAAAATTTTATTTCTTTTGTTAGTTGATGAGGATCATATTACATAATAAGATTAACCTTACCCAGTAATAGAATTTTCTTGACGTCAGTCCTGAAAATAGCCCAAGGTCGCCTTTCTTTCTCAACATGGAATTTGCTTTTGTGTCAATCGGTTGGATTTAAAGTTTGAGTCTTTGTAACTTTGGTAAGAAATCATTCGCACTAGGTATGAGTTTCAAACTTCTTATAAATATTCACATTAAGAACAGCCTAAAAACGCTATTCCAAGTCCCTCGTTCGCCATAGTTCTTCCCAAATGAGAAGTTTGGACTCCTGTTATGTGTATTTTTGAAACGATGTACTTAATTCATATTCGGTGCTATATATGTAATGTCTTTAACGTAGAATTATTTCGATTTGACTTTTGCAAGGTTTTCATTCTTTGCGTTTATTAGTATTGGCTCGGATATTTTCTTGTGAAATCAGGAATATCAATATAAGTAAACGACATTATTTCAGTTTATTGATACATTCTGAATAAACGTGACAGAAGTTTATTAATATTGTTCCGCATACACAAATAATTTACTTTCGTTGTCTTCTTTGGATTTCGTTTTGTAAAATATATGACAGAATTTCTCCTCGTGTGAATCATACCGGTTTAATTTTTTCATTCAATATATATCCCATCAACTTTAAATTCTTGTTCGGATGTTACCAGAAATAAATGAACAAAGTCAGTGATTATCAATAATAGTTCTCTAATCAGAGTTACTTTTCATGCATGAGGCATGGTAGATTAATACAAGAAGTGCTATTCTATTTTCTTAAACATTTTGGAATGTATCGTTGAATGTATTACACAGTTAGGCTCACCACGCAACATAGCTGGCATGAGGCCAGGTTAATTCTGTAAAAACAACAACCCCTATTTGTTAAATAAAAATTCTAATAAAGCAGGAACGGACATGCGATTGAACAGGAATAACAAAATGCATTAACCATTTTGTCTTCGTTCATCATTAGGTCACCTGGAAGATTCATGATATTGATTCAACAGTATCATTAAATTGTATCATCTCTTTTTTTCCTGTTTGATGAGGTCACGAGGAACATTTCACGATGAAGATCTAATAATACTCTTGAAATCCGTGAGACGTCTTGCTTTTCTAAAGAGTCCGCGAGGAAGATTTCACGAAACCGTGCGATCCATTTGGAGCTCAGAAAGAAAAAAAAAAAAAACGGCAGCGAATTTGTCATTTATTTTAAGATTCCGAAAATGTCGCACCTCTCATCATGGATATTAAGCCTGTCATTTCGCTCTCCTGACTAAATCTCGTAGAGATTACAATCTCCTAACTGGCGCGAGGCTGAGAGCTCCTTATAATATGAGATCAAAAGGTTTTCTCTCTCTCTCTCTTTCTCTCTCTTGCCGCCATCAACTCTGCTTCTCAACCATCCACGGCTGACAGCAAACACCTGTGAATTACACCAGGTGCAGATGGTTATAGTCTCTCTCTCTCTCTCTCTCTCTCTCTCTCTCTCTCTCTCTCTCTCTCTCCTAACCCTTTATCTTACCCCTGAGCTATTCACGTCAAGGGAGACCTCTTCACACCGGAATTATTTCATTTTCACCGTCCTCATTCTGCTAGGTTCCCTCTATTTTTATCCTGTGGTTTATTTTCATCGCTTCTTACTGTTATCTTCCACGGTTTCCTTCGTTCTCGTGTTGCTTCCTCTCACTGTTTCTTTGTTTTCTTTCCTCTTTGGAATATTGTTTGGCTTTTAACCATGTTTGTTGCGACCTCATTGCGTACAGATCAGCCCTTTCGTTCCTGTCTTTTACAGCCTTAAATTCTCCCCAGATCAGTGGTATTGCTTTACCAGCCCCATATTTCACATCGCAGCCTGGCGTCGTTCCTTTTCCTCGCTTTCATTATCGCCCCCTCTCTCCTTTGTCCTTCCCCACCAATAAATCTGCAGCGACACCAAGCTGTGATCTTGCACACCGCCAAGCACGTGGCTCTGTCGCCATTCTATGTGGCAGCGGCTAAACGTCATGTCAGCAACAACAGTGACAAGATTAATTTGACTTTAAAGTTACTGCGACACTACTGTGTGCGATTGTGCAGCCGAGCTCGCAGTGATGGAATGCATGGTCGCACGGGGGCCGGAATGCCAATTTGTAATCGAGAGCTCCTACTAGGTCTTCTGACATTTGCAATTTTAGATGTTGTATTGGATTGAAATTCGCCTTCAAAGGAGGAATGTGTTTCTGATGGCCCAGACGCGATAAAGAACTAATTGGTACAGGGATAAGGATCAACTTGAAGAAGTTGTTGTGTTTCATATTGATAGGCTTCGCTTTACACACAGAGTGAGTGAGTTAGAGAGAGAGATAATACACTTTACATATTAATTACCTGTTCCCCTACTTTGTTGGGTGTGGTTCCATAAGTTGACCTTCCTATTGGCAGTCAAAGTTGGCAATACTGTAAAGCTGTTAAATATTTACATGCTGTTACAAAGAGAATTCAAACAAAGCATTACTAATCTAATAATAAAATCCAAGTCTGTTAATGCTTTGTCAGAATTCTCTTGTAAGTTAGTTATTTATATATATATATATATATATATATATATATATATATATATATATATATATATATATATATATATATATTCAGGTACCTTTCAGGGCACGAAGCCAAACTGGGCAAACAAGATCTCTTAGATCGAGAAAACCAGTGAGTTGAAGATGTCTCTTTTCTTCTTCATTACTGATTGGGGCAATTGACGCTACTACAGATTCAATCGCCGTGCAAAAAAAAAAAAAAAAAAAAAAAGCCCTCTGCGCCAAGGTAAAAAGAAGAGAAAATAAGGAAGACCTTATTGTGACATTTATGTCCTTTGGAGAGACTTTAACTCCCTACAGGAATTATAAGCTCGTGGCTCTGAACATGACTACTTGAAATTCTGCGGGAACTTTGGCACTCAATAGAAGTAGTTTAAAAAAATGTGTTTTCATCTGCATTTTCGTCCATTAAATCATTCTTATATCAAAGACATTTTGAACACTGTGAACAATAAAGGGAAGATGAATTTATTGTGCATGGTTCTTTGGATCATGAACGATATTTACCTGCTAGAATTTCAGAAAACAGTGTTCTCATTTTGGCGTCTGCGTCGGCGTTTTCGTCCTTGCCTGGAGTAAACTGTAAGTCAGTAGACAGTTTTGCACGTTTTTGCTTAATTATTTTAATATTGCCATTGCATGCATCATCTGCTTCTTGTATGTATTACTATCATTGGAGTGCGAATATATAGGAGGGTTATAGTGAATAAAGGAATAATGTCAACTGCAAGATATTAAAATTCAAGTTTGCTCACACAGACATTGTGATATACAAAGTGAAAGGTCTCATATTTTGTATCTGTAATGAAATTACGGAATCGAGCTCACTTGAAAGGTATTATCTGTTATAAACACTATTATATTCCTTTGTCCTTCTTCACTGCACGCACATATATAAAAACATAAAAGGGAAAATGAAAAATGAAATAAAACTCGATTGAGTGGAATTCACTCACAAAATATCTGGAGAATCAGGCCATAAAATTAAATCAGATAAGAACCCGAGATAACGCGTGTGACCGGATTATCTCCAGATGATGAGAATCTGAAAGAAAACGTCCAATAAAGCAGATAGCACGTGGATTTATCGTGAAATACGGAGACCCTTTGATAACCTTGATTGTCCACCGTGGACAATAACATAATGCGATTCGCTGGTTACTCAATTGCAATGGTAGGGTCAAACAACCCATACAAGGTCCGCCAATGATCTTATCTGGCTTCAGAAATATCTCCGTAATGAAGGTCTCGTCCATCCAAAAACTCATGGAATGTCACTCTAACCGTAGATGATTTTGTGAATGCTGTTTGTCGA
The DNA here is from genome assembly GCF_040412425.1 of Macrobrachium rosenbergii. Taxonomy (NCBI): domain Eukaryota; kingdom Metazoa; phylum Arthropoda; class Malacostraca; order Decapoda; family Palaemonidae; genus Macrobrachium; species Macrobrachium rosenbergii. The sequence goes on along the minus strand of NC_089762.1, from coordinate 46,219,498 downwards.
TTTATAAGTTACCACTGCTTGTGAAAAAGTTTTAGGTGGACGAGAAGCTGCCCTGCATTTGACAGGTGAAATGCATAACAAATGCATTAACGTTTAGAATAGAACCATACAGGTGGTTTTTATCCGTTATTATGCCTTTCCCTAGTATCTAACCCAAATTGAACTTTGTTTTTCACATGAACAATAGGTGTACACGTAAGTGTGTATTATTTATGTACGCAGACATGTTATACGTGTATGTGTGTATATATATTATTATATATATAATGTGTATGTATGTATATATATTTTATATATTATATATATATATATATATATATATATATATATATATATATATATATGTGTGTGTGTGTGTGTGTGTGTGTGTGTGTGTGTGCGTGCGTGTACCCTCTCGCTAATGTACCTGTTGCTGTGCGTATGTTGCTTATAGCGTTTTGTCAGTATATGATGAAGTCAGCGTTTAATAAATGTTCATCATCAGGACTCAGGCATATTAATTATTGTACTAATGGAGTAGTTCCTATGAAAGGAGCTAAACACTAGGCAGACTTGATTTTGTGCTGAATAAGATTACCTTGCTTCCAAAATCTCAGTAAAAAAAAAAAAAAAATCAAAGAATATAACGTCGTTGCTAAGGCCAGCCTGAAGGTTAAGACGATGAATTTGAATGCATATGAAGGCAAAAAAAAAATAGTAAATAATAAAATGAAAATTGGAGGCACGTTCTGTTTTGAAATGGCAACAACGTTACGGCGCCCCTCAACCTATCTGGCCAAGGATAGAATCAGTCTACTTTTTTCTGCAAATATGAATGATTTCTTTTCTCGCAGAGTTGCGCATGGGCAGTGTGAGTCATGGTTTATATCCACATTAGATTTACCACGCCTGCAGATGAATTAATACGTATGGGGTGTCGGATAGTGTATGTATCTGACGAAGATTGTAAAACGCAGATAAGGAAGATTGGTAAACATAGGGATCTTCTGCGCAGGTGGGCGGTTTATTGGCGATTAGAGAAGTCAAGGGAATGTTTCTGTGGCCATAATCTGGTTTTATTATGGAGTCAGCCCCTGTTGTGAGAAACTGCACAATACTGAATTTTATATATATATGTGTATATATATATATATATATATATATATATATGCATGTATTATAATATATACATAAATATATATGTAATATATATATATTTTTATATATGTATATATAATATTTAATTTTTATTTTGATATTTATATACTTACATACAAACATACATATGTACATATGTGTGTGTGTGTGTGGATGGGTGGGTTGGTGGGTGGGTGTTTATGAGCTGTTGCTTTCTTTTGTAAATAGGAAGAAATTTTTTATCCCATCAGGGTTGCCTCAAAATAAGAAAACCACAGCAGTTGCTGTGATATTCATACTCCATCTGCTGGAACGGGGATAAGTGCCGTGTGAAGAAAACTTTCATCAAATAATCACTATATATAGCTACTCGAAGACTTATCAACACGTTGAAATTTTCTTTATGCAAAAGACCATGTACCTGTCTTATTTGCAGTCTTCCGTTTTCTTGATGTCGACCTTTCTCCTCTTCTTCTATTTAACATCCTCGAAATATACACTCTTTTCACGTAAGTCCTCATTCTCCGTTCTGTGAACATAAAAATCTCAGAATTATTTCTACCTATTTTCACTTACGCTAACATTTTTACCATCGCGAAATATTTTCACACCTCCTTTCACACTAACATTTTTGCCATCGCAAAATATTTTCATAACTCCTTTCACCTACACTAATATTTTTACCAGTACTGCTTGATTCCATATTTCTCACCCTTTCATTTCTGAATGTTCCTCAGATGTTACACATTCAGTTACTCCTACAAAAATCCCTACATACGTTCCCATCAAAACATCGTCCTTGTCTTTTCCTCACATCGTGTTACATCACACTACATATTCAGCGACTTACCTCTTTGTCACCTTTTACCATCAGCTATTATATTTACTCACAAATACCATTAAAAGTCAAGCATTTCCATCCGTCCACTATCCTTATTAATATTTTGGTTTCCATGTACCCTCGTAAGTATTCTTGTTATTTTCTTCGCTTGCATGCTTTATAAAAAAAAATACACAATCGCATTTTGCGTTCAGATCATGTTTTTTATGCAGTTGATTTTAAAACATTTTTTTATTGTTTACTTTTTCTTGTTCCTCACTGGTTACTTTCCTTAGGGTTGTTCACGGGCTTTTGGAATTCAGCTTTTCCTTCTAGGGCTGCAGCTTAACAAGTAATAATTTTAATAAAAAGGAATTTGCAAAGCAGAATTACTGTCGATTATATGTTTACGATTCTGATAAGAAAACGCCAACATAAACAAAATGTCTAGAAAACCCGACAGCGATCACTACCGGATTCTCTCGCCTCTTCTGTTGTCAAACTACAAAACGGGTCTCTTACCACATCTTTAGCCAAGTGTGTTTCTCCTAAGGGAAGGCCAAGCTATTGTAGCTTCATTGCCAAAGTCAAGTCAAACTACCCCGACCATCGGGCATCGCATGTGGGCATCGCAGCGTCTGCCAGACCCTAGTTTGCATAATTTTGCGGAGTTGTCTTTCCTGTGTCAAAGCAAAGAAGTGCAAATCGGGAGAGTGAAGATGCGTTTTGTAAATCTGCGGTTTCCCCGTAGAGTGTTTGCTTTTAAAAATGTGAACGAATTGGAGGTTTGGGTAAAAAAAGACAGGGTTAAATTATGGTGACACGCTTCAGATGCCCTCAGGGCAGGTCCAGTTCGGTGAGACGTGTAATCTGCCCACGGGGAGTTGACATAATAGACAAACATATTTTGTTTCAAGGATGCTGATTGTCTTTTGCGCAGCTCGGCCGAAGGCTTGTAATAGCCGACAGACAAAGTTCTCTTTCCTGTCATAAAGGCATAAAAGTTTGCTGAAGACTCGCGTCCAAGAGTTAACAAGTAAAAAGTAATGCAAATAAAACAACAATGCCTATCTCTGCGAGGAATAGGCAACCACTCGAAACAAAGACATTTTGGTTTAAGTATCACTAATCGGGCAAATGGAACATGAATCACGAACTTCACGGCGGAAGAATCTAAAACAGTGTTCTGAGAAGTAAATTGGAATTCTTTTACCACCTCTTGAAATGATCCTTTACACATTCCAGGCGCTGGGCCTCGGAAACAAAAGCGTGCTGAAAAAAAAAATAAAATGCTCATTTCATGGCTAAGGCGCGAATTCCAAACACAAGGCGAGCAATAACAAGCATTTCATCTCTCCAGGGCGCGGCGGCTCGGCGAATGGCGGCCGATTGGCCCGAAGTTGCCGTTCCAGTTTTTGTGAAAGCCACTTTTTGTTGAATCACTCCGCCTGCGTCCCTCAAGATCTTGTTCTCCTTTTTTTTCCTTTTTTTCTTTTTATCTCTATTCGTCTTCTTTTTTTGCCACTCGACTGAAAACTAAAGTCAAGAGCAAGTTCGTAGTAGCCGGGATTCGAGTCCGGCAAGGTGAATGCCAAAAGACGGCGCTGTAAAAGGCGATCTTATTTGTTTCGTCTGACTGACAAGTCTTTTTTTTTTTTTTTTTTTTTTGAGG
>NC_089762.1:46075890-46210890 GCF_040412425.1 Macrobrachium rosenbergii | reverse complement strand
TATATATGTTCGAGATTTTCGTGATCAATTTTTTTTTTATTTTGCACTAATCTCACTTTTAAAACACCAATTCGCTTTTGGACGATAACTTAGATGCGATCTTCTCCCGTATTAACGAATTATTCGATGGCCATGTAAACAAGTTGGGTTTGTTTACATTGGTACGGAGTGTTGCCATATCAGACAGTAACATATTCAGTGGACATTACCGTCTTCTTTCATGTATTTTGCATAATGTCATATTGGTCGGTAAACTCGACAGTCTTATAATTGCTACTCCTACGCTGTTTGCATGAAAGTAATGGATTGAGTGTTTCCGCAGTAGACATTGCAAGCACGTAAGGTGGTCTCAAGATAAACATCTGTTCATTCTGGGAAGGTTACCGTCATCAGTTTTTTAAACCCTGAATGCTCAATATAAGATGTTTTATCTTTATACTTCGTTAGATACACAGCCAGTCGTTTTCATATGATATTAAAAGGTTAATGTTTCTGAATAACTTACTCAATATAAGATGTTTTATCTTTATACTTCGTTAGGTACACAACCAGTCGTTTTCATATGATATTAAAATTGTTAATGTTTCTGAATCACTCAGAGAATAACCCTGTTATGTAAGCATTAATTTCCTCTTGCCATTGCTGTCGTGCTGTAATCTGGAGTAGCGTTTGCAGTAACCTGGTGAAATATTGAGATGACAATGCGTATAGATTGGAGTAGATGGCCATCACTGAATACATCACAGTAACCAGATGGCAAAGAAATAAAAACTGTTTTTAAGGTCTTTTTTACAGGTTAATAAAAATTAGTCACTTGCCAATTATTAAGGAGGGTCATATGTTGCATAAGTTTTATAAGTAAAAGAGGCCAGAAGGGAGATCGTTATTTTTTTAGTCGTAACTTCAGAGTTAGTGATTGAAAGATGTCACTTGTAAATTTGCTTTTCTTCTGATTATAATGAAAGTGCAGTTCCCGATTTTATGAAGTGATAGTAAGTCAAATGAGAATTAATTTGTGGTATTTGTTCTGTTTTCAGTATATAGTAAGCACACTGCGGGTTTTTTTTTTATGTGGCATAATTCTCCCTCTCCTACATTCAATTTGCGCGACAGAGAATACTAAATTCTTCGCATCCTCCCATCTTAAGCACCCGGATGCGTTTCTGTGTACCTTTGCTTTTTAGACATTAATTTTCGTCCTATCTGTTTGCCAACCCTTTCAACTGATGTAGGTTTAGTGTTCACATTTTTATGTAACAATCCCTTTAGGCGAGAATTTGCGGAGACTAAGAATGTGAATAACTGGTCTCGTTACACGACAACAGTAATAATGAATTATATTACTAAATTGTCACTGACTTTCATCTTATATATAATAAATTCGTGTCCGTAATCCCTTTCATGTCGAAGGAGGGCGTTCATCTCAAAGACTGAAGGAGATATTGCACTTCGAGGGGAGAGGGTACATAGTCAAAGTCAGCGGGATAGGGAGCATCGCATATAGCTGCTCTCATCTCCCGGTGAGGTCACTGCTACCGATTAAAATTGCGTGGGAGGTGGCCGGCGAGGCGTTCAACTTTGCTCCTGAGCGCGATAGATTTGACATTATTTAATCACATCTTGTCTTTTTTGCGTATGTATTTGCTGGAAGGATCATCACATTAACGAATGGAAGTGATTATAATGCTCAGAATGCAGTTAGGGAAGGTTTCTGTAACCACAAGAAACTATGCCGTTATCAAAACAAAAATAAGGGATATCTGTCCATCTGCAACGTTCCAAGGTAATATATTTTTTTTTTTTTGTATTCTTTGTCATTTCGGGATGAATACTGACTTAGTAATATCTGGGAACCAATTTATGTCGATAAATTGTTTTCTTGAATATGACATGGAATGAAACTGAGAATTTTGTGGCACAGTACAGAAAAAAATATTAAAAACTTTTAATCAGTAACTCTGGAGATGATATTGGAACTAAACTACTCATGACATCGAACAACTTCCGTTTGTCATGTCTATTGCAAAGACTCAAATTCAAAGGTCCAAGAATTTCTTAGTACGTGTGAACCTCATCTTTGCAAAGGTTATAACGAGCATGTTCCATTTCTGTGGCCATGTGCCCAGCAAAAACTAGCGTCACGAAATGCTACGGTTCATCGTCTGGGGACTGGTGATTAAAAGTGTTCCATCACAGAAATGACATCCTCAGGAAATTGTGATAGGAAGATAATTTCCTCTTTGTCTCGTGTTTTTTGTCCTCCGGTATTAAAGACAGTTTCACAAAGGTCAGTCTACAATGTCTAGTCATTTACGGCATTGACAGAAGTATTTAACCTGAGGTGAAACTTCTTATTGATTTAGTGAGCATAACTTTAGAAGACTGTTATGTTTTGCCCTTTCTCGTCGTGTGTGCGTGTGTGCACGAGCTCAAGAAAAGCTTAATAAATTTTGATGAAATTTGGCGGATTATATATATTAGCCGGCCTTCAGGAATGACATTTTGTAAGAAATCGGCTGAAGTTGACGATTTGCTGTCATTCAGTCCATATCACCTCAGAACCGATTTCTACCAAATATTAAAAGTGTTCACTTTTTGTAAGGATTGCTGTACATTGAGAAATGTACGTCCTTCATCCGAACACATTTCTGATGTTTCGATTTCGTTTGCACTTTTGCGGAACGTTTCGTGTCGTCTGACCAAAAACCGCATACAAGCCCATATGTGTGACATTAAAACATGAATGTAAGAATGATTAGCAAAGCAAGTAACATGGCTGGCCACAGAAGAAGTGTGGGTATATCTGCCGCCATATCAGAAAACTAAATTGAAATCAAAGTTTTTCAGCCCAATATAAGGAAGCTGAAAACTTTTTGGGGAGCCCTCACGATTAATGACTGGTAGGAGATAGAATTTTTCCATCTTTCTGTCATGCTGTTGTGATAGCCATTGCTAGACAATATAAAGTTATTTGGAAAAGTGATGATATCAAATGATATGGTTATTTGTTGATAGATTTCCAGATACTGCTGTGCGTGAATACCCTGTTTACGCGTAGCAATGATCAGTTATGTTCAGTTTTCACTGTATTCATCTATAGCATTTACGCTGCTTCTAAGTTTTGTCGGAATTAGGAAATAGCTCAAATCTAGAACAATACTTTCGTTGCCGGTGGTGATTTATCACTCTATCTGGCATAAATGGCAATTTTGAGGGTTTTCTGGAATAACATTAACTTCTGACATTTATCTGGGTGCTATGGCAAAAAAAGACTCCGAGAGGGAAACAGATTGCCACCTTATCACCGTGGAGAAATAGCGCTCCTTTTTTGCGACAAAAACGGTTTATCTGGTGTACACGTTCTTTGAGATGTTCAGGAGTTAAAAATCTAATGTATCAACTTTCAAAGATTATGTTACCGGTCCACTTTACTGGCTCATTTACGAATAAATAAACTCTCCGCTTCCCTCTGTGTGGTTTTATACTGTGGGCTCGTTTTCTTCAGTTTGGTAATAAACTCAATAGGTAATTACAGCAAATGGCATCCTGGTACATAGTTCACCAATATCGTGTTAATCACCTTGGCTACTCTGTTTGTGTGGGTGGTGACTTTTGGCCTATGGCCGTCCTTAAGGAATTGCCAGGGGTATGGGTCTTAATAGTTTTTATTTCAAACAGTTTCTTTGTGAGAGCGCTCACGTCTAACACCCCTTTTAAGGAGGTGGATGAATTTTTTGGCGTGCCTCGTCACAGCTAGTCTATGACATCAGCAGATTACTGCAGTTCTGTAGCTCGTCATAGATGCTTTTGTATTAAATTCAACTCAAATGATATTTTGTTTTCCTTTTCCTTTACTATTCCCAGAAGTTCATTGGTTTCTTTAATTCTCTGGTGAAGTTCATGCTAAACTACGTTAAGTGTTGTGCATTCCAGACCATTATGGTTAATACTTACAGGGCATAATTTCTCGAGTAAGCAGTTTTTGCTACTAAAGAGTAAGGCAGTTGTAGCTTTAGTGGACTTTTGATGATAACTTTTTTCTTCTGTTTTGAAAAATTTATTTCCTTTAAAAGTTAATGTAGACAGGAAAAATTGAAGCCCAAGCAGAATTCATTAAAAAATAGAATACTCAGACAATTACTGTTTTGACCATGGTCTAGTTCTCTTCGATGAGTTATTAGGCAAAGGGTTTAAAAGAGATGATTTTGATCAATATTAATAAACTAAAAGGTAAAACACGGTCTTTGAATGGGGAACGGGTCATGTTCTAGAAACCGAAACCGAAGCAGAGAATTTTCATGGCTCGCCTCGTCTTGATCATCCTCTGGTATCGTAAATGTTGCATGATTGTCTTTGCTTTGAGGAACTCTGAAATAGATTTATTTCTTATTTCCTTGGACATGTTTTGGATTTCTGCTGTCGATTACTGAGGTAGAAGGAGTTCGTCATTAACTCACTTTAGTTCCAAACTAGACCTACCTCAACGTCCGTCCTTGGTAGCTAATTGGTCAGTTAAGTGTTCTGAGATTAGGACTGGGTGACGACCAAGGCCAGCATTCGAACAGGAAATTCGTCAACAATTTTTTTATGAAGAAGAGTTACCGTAGAAAAGGAAATGCATGAGGGTTACCGATTCCTAGACTTTTCTACAGCAATGAAAAAGAATACGTGTTGTGATGCTCTCTCTCTCTCTCTCTCTCTCTCTCTCTCTCTCTCTCTCTCTCTCTCTCTCTATATATATATATATATATATATATATATATATATATATATATATATATATATATATATATGTGTATGTATGTGTATATATTCTATATATATATGTATATATATATACACTTATTCTATCTATATAATATATGTGTATATATATATATATATATATATATATATATATACATACTTATACTGTATATGTGTATGTGTGTGAGTGTGTGTGTATGTGTAATGAGAAGGGAGTAAAAGAAAGATAGTGGCCATAATAATATTGTTCCATCGTTTCAGGTAATTGGGACCTTTACAGAACCCCCCACCCCTCACCTAAAGCAAAACGTTTCGCTTTGAACAACTGACATCTTGGCGTTGCAGCCTGACTGTGAAAGCATAGTCGCCTATTTTGAAAGAAAAACAATGAGGTGAACAAAAGGCCAGAATATAATGTCAGAGCACTAGACTAGAGGGTTCCACGGAGACTTCAGCATCATTGTTAATCGCCCATTCTACGCAAAAACTAGAATGGGAGCAAAAAAGAAGAAAACAGTATACACGATGGACCTTTTTGTATTTTTTTTATTTTTTTTTTTTTTTTTTTTTTTTTTGATCGAGGGGAACTTCCCGCCACCGGACTGCCTTCAAGGATAACGTGGGCAGTTGTGGTAGGTGGAACTAACAGTTGCGTCTTTGGTCAGAGTTGGGTTCATTATTACATCATATCGGAACACGCTGTTGGGATGCTGGAGCTGATGGTGTTTATCTCGGAGCCCGCCATATTTCATCTCAGAGTGGAGGGAGTGGGAATATACATAAACGTAACTGTCACAGATGCGGGAGAAACATTGAAATGGGAACCATATTGCCAATGAATTTCAGATGATTATTTGATTTTATCTCCCTTCACTGATAGAAGTTATTGTTTCCTCAAGAAATGTGCATCTATAGAATGTATCCGCTAACTCGGGGCAAAATACTTTAATATTTGAATATTGATATTCTACTTTTGAAAGCCTTTTTTTTTTCTGTCTGACAGCCTTCATGCAAGATAATGCTCTGGGTATGCTTCAGATTCCGTAAAAGGCAATGGAATGTAATGACGAACTCCTGTTTTTTCATTATCAAATGATTCACTTACTTGAATATAAAGCGTATCGGTTGGTCGAACTCATTAAGAAGACAAAGTATCTGGAATGTACAGTAGAGACGGTCCGAGAACTTCCTCCTATTTTCCGGATTTGCGCTCTTTCTTAGAGAGAGAGAGAGAGAGAGAGAGAGAGAGAGAGAGAGAGAGAGAGAGAATCAAGGTCACGGAGGACAAGGACCTAAACAACCGAAAAAAAGAGAGGACCAGCTTTACAACCGAGGAACAGGTTACCAGCTTCCTTATTCCGCGTTGTACTTTCCAAGCAATTTGGTCCTTAGGTACAGACGCAAAAAGGTTCATTGGCTTGGGAAGTCTATCGGAAACGTCGATGAATCACGCAGAGAGGGAATTCCAGATTGCCACTTGGAAAGCTCTCTGGAGCTACGCGTCTTTTCATTTGAATATATTAGATTTAAGCAAGGAATTTGCGTTGTTAGGCCAGGGAGTAATATTTCCCCATTTCAGTTGGCAGTTTATTACTCCAATATCAGCTGACGTCATATTGATATCTTCATATATTTTTATGGTTATATAGTTGGATAGTCACCATTTCACTTTGCTCTACAGATTAGGCCATATATCTACCCCCTTTTTTTCAGATTTGAGAATCCTTTCAGGCTTACCGAGCTTACTGTCATCTTCATTGAAAGCGGCACGAAAGGTAGCTTAGAGGACAACATTAAAGGATATATTAGTGGTAGTACGAATAATGATATGAGTAGCTGTGGTGCTTTTGATAATGGATGCTGTTGTAGACAAACGTATTTTTTTCACATTTTCGAAACGCTTTCTCCAAAGGCATTGTATTCCTTCTAACATCTCTCTCTCTCTCTCTCTCTCTCTCTCTCTCTCTCTCTCTCCTCATCCAGAATATTATCATCATCTTTATCATTGTAATTTGAAGCCAATCATGAAATGGCAATTCTTTAACCCTCGCTATTCAAGTTTCCATAAATAGATTTATTCCCTTTTAAGTTAGGAATGTAATGGCAGGAAAAATAATAAGTTCGCAGAATTCGCTTTTGAGATTACAGGTCTGAAGCCTTGCTAAAAGCGTTGCTTCCAGAGAGGAGATAATAAAACACTGACAGCATGGAAGAATTCTAGTTACACGCTTCATACTTTTATTCGGAAAAGGAGGAGGCTTTGGCTGGGTACAATGGAGCGACACAATTGCCGAAAGCGAAGAACTACTGCATATAAAAAAAAGTCACGCGTAGAAAAGATTATACATATGTTGATGTAGGAATGTGACAAGTATGAATGAAGAAAAAATAGACACAATAGAAACATTACGAAATAAATATTTAGGGAATAGCGTAAATTAAGACTAAAGTCAAACTGCTTTTAGTCAGAATAGGAAAAAATGTTCAGACTCCTTGTCGTTGGGACGCTCTAACGTTAGAGACTGGAGCGAAAGAAAACCGGTTGGTACGTTGAAGGCTTCCAGGAGCATAAACCGGTTTGCATGACCGATGGGAATTCCACAAGATGTTAAGTTGCATGTCAGGTATCTTAACCCCACCTTCAGGATGAGGACAGAGAGAGAGAGGATGTTGTTGCCATGAGCGTTAAGACTTCTTTGCTGTAAGAGGAAAAATCTCTTCGTTTTCCATTCGTGCACCTGACATTGAAGGCCAGTTGTTCACTAAGGAAAAAAATATTAGTAATTTGAGGCTTTGATATCCTTAAGAAAAACCATGAGTTTTATTTTAATGTTTCTTGTAGGGAGACATATTCACTTCATCTATTTAGGGACTGGTCAGTCTGAAGAGTCGCCTTCTGTCATTTTTAAATACTGGTATTATTATCAAATATTCTTGGTGAACTAACTGCAACCAGATGGAGAGAAACAGGTTCCTCAAGGTCACTTTGGCGTCCCTATAATTATTGACTCTAAATGTTTTGCTTGTTCTTTCAAAGGAAATCTTGTCATTCATCTGTCCTAGAGAGAGAGAGAGAGAGAGAGAGAGAGAGAGAGAGAGAGAGAGAGAAATGCAATTTTGTTCTTACACTGCAAATGCAAATTATGGAGGTGTTTATTTAGTTTGATGCCTTGTCGTAGATAAACAAGGGATTTTGGCTCCCCTTCTCGCGACGCTCAAATTATAGGGAGAAGGATTACCCCAAGATAGCAAAGTAACAAATGGCCCATAAAAGCGTGTTTTTCCTCATTTGTCGCCTATTCCTTCTTCTCTTTCTTTTAATCTCAAAAGCGATGAATGCAGCTTCAGGTGATACACTTGAGGATGCACAACGTGGAGTGTCGGTTCAACGAACTTTCTGATGCAATCGGCTCTTGTTGTTTTTTTTTTTTCTCTGCTGCCGTTCTGGATAATCCCCGCAGAGTTCGATAACACAGGTAACCTCTCGGCCGTGGAAGGTCAAGGGATCAGTTTTGTTGTTATTTCTTGTCTAAATATCCGTTTGCTTTGGATTTCAGACATTTCATTTGTACGTCTATATATATTTATATATATTTATATATATATATATATATATATATATATATATATATATATATATATATATATATATATATATATATATATAGTTTTGGAAGTTGTTTTCCACCGAATGCTCTGAAATCCGAGAGCATATTAATGAGAAAATTCTTCCGAGGAGGAAGTGGATCAAGAACACTTTCCTCACCACTGATTTTAGTGGTTCCTGTCCTTTAGATTTTGACGAAAAAAATTCTTTTATTACAGTTTTCCTTAATACAAATACAATATATTTCGTGAGTGAGTCAAAGTGTACCCTTTGCGTGATTAATGGGTTCAGTTACTGCAACAAAATAAAACCAAGAAATAATTGTACTTTTATATGAAACGTGAAATCTCTAGTAAAAATTTATGGCAGGTCAATAGTTTATTGTTATCCGAGGATAAGCTTGTTTCAAGTTATTTTGATAAATGTGTATGCATTTTATAAAATGTTCCTTTTGTATATTACTTGCCTCTTGTATAGAAGAGAAATGGTAATAACAACAGCGATGGAAATAATGAGAAGAGTTATAAAGTGATTGCAAAACCGTTTGAAAGAGGAAGGACTCGAAAACAGTGAAAATAAAAGTGAATAACTTTCACCTCTTGAACAAACTCGCATCACACCTCCCATGTGTAAGTAAATGGAAGTAATTTCTGGCAAATATTTACCCAGCCTCCTCTCCTGATGCCCAAGTAACTGCTCTTCTTCCCGATAAGATGACTTCAAAGAGTACGTGAAGACGGCATGCTTATAATGCACGGCCTGTAAACATTCGGGCTGACAGGCTCCCGTAATGGAACCAGACGAGTGTTTTTACTGGGAGAATACCCAGTTGTTTCATTGTGTGTTCGCACGCGTAATCCTTCGCTGCTTGTTCTTAGGAGTATCGTCTTATTCTGAGATTTTTGCGTATTTTTATGTTGATTAAATTAAGGTTCTTCGCAGCGTCCCTTCGGCCCCTAGCTGCAGCCTCTTTCGTTCCTTTTACTGTGCCACCGTTCGTATTCTCTTTCTTCCATCTTACTTTCCACCCTCTCCTGACAATTGATTCATAGTGCAACTGCTTTGAGATTGTCCTCCTGTTACACCTTTCAAACCTTTTACTGTCGATTTTCGTTTCAGCGCTGATTGACCTCATAGGGCCCAGTGCGTGGCCTTTGGCCTAAATTCAATATTCAGTTCAATTAAATACTTTTAATTATATATCAATTTTTTATCCATTATTTTGATTTGTATTGTGGGTAATACGACATCACTGGTATTCCAGATTTTCTGGATGGGCAAATTTTAACAAATCCATCTTTTAAAAACGGTTCTGAAGATATTTCTTCAATTTCTAAGTACTGAGGATAGTCTCACAAAGAAAGTGATGTGAGCACAAGGTTGAAATTACGCCTCTGACATCATGACAAGGGCGCTTGTACTGTCACTGGATTACTGAAATTAAGAAGTGAAAAAATTTAGCCCTGAACTTCTGAGAGTTCATATGAAAAATTGTAGCTCACCAGCCTCAACTTGTGACGTTTTTCGTGTATCATCTCGTTGGAATTATTATTATTATTATTATTTTTTTTTTTACAAATGTTCGCACTGTCTGGAAGAGAGAGAGAGAGAGAGAGAGAGAGAGAGAGAGAGAGAGAGAGAGAGAGAGAGAGAGAGAGAGAGAGAAGCACGGAACTTGGATGAAAAGGTATGGTAAAAACCTTTAAATATATTATGATTATATGACAAAACCCGTTGTGGGTCTCCTTCCACTAGCAATATAATGGTATATAGTTGGACAGAGTGCGGATCACTAACGTCGATTGCTTATTTATTTCGCTCTCTCCATCTTCATCTGCGGCCCACAGCTTTCAAATAACAGTCAGGTACTTAATTACTGTTTTGATTAACCGGGACATTCAGACTTTATTTGTCCTTTTCTAAAGCTGCATCCTTCCTATCTTCAGCAGGGGGGTCGAACGAGAGAGAGAGAGAGAGAGAGAGAGAGAGAGAGAGAGAGAGAGAGAGAGAGAGAGAGAGAGAGAGAACGTCTAATTATTATACCGTTCCTTAAGTCGTTTTCTGGCCGAAGAGATGAAAGCTACTGAAAGTCAGTTTCAATAAGAGTTGTATTTCAGTATTCTATATATGCTTGTATAATTGTAAAAAAAAAAAAAATAATAATAAGTAAGTGAATGAAAATATCGAAGCAAGAAGTTCTATAACTTCAAAATTGTATGTAAATATCACAGACAGTATGCACAGGCGTGAATGTGATCTGCGATCTAAGTAGCATCATGCTATTACTAGACAAATAAAAAAAAAAAAAGTGCCGTGCCCATGAGTTGGCACTATTAAGTAGACGAAAGAAGATGGCCTCCTGCCCCATGCTCTTCTTCTTCAGCTGCCTCGGATAACCTTAAACTTGAATTACCTTAACCACGCGAAGCACAAGGAAGTAGGTGAAACAGACATCACGTAGGCCGCATAGCCTATTTCTTAGCAACGCGGCCGTTTTTGTACGGTTTTTTCTGCGGGACGGTGGACGGGGACGCACAAATCAGGGCTCATCTTTCATTAGACTTCAAAAACTAAATAGGAGAAAACAAACAACGGAATATACTGTCTGTAGTAGACGGTGTCTGCACGTAGTCCATTCTCTAGTGACCTTAGTTTTTCTCCAATACTCGAGCCGGCCGTCTAATCCCATTTTTAATACTTTTTTTCCTCTCCCTCTCTCTCGCTTTAGAAGGCAAAAATTCTAGTTTTTTTCCATCCTTGAATGAACGAATAGCTAAGTACCATTGCCGCGTTCTCAGGCATATTTTTTTTATACCTTCGGTTTCTTGTTACGTTTGGGTCAATGAACGATCCTCTGCAGAATGAATGATTTGATTAGACATTCGTTTTATCGTTTTTGCCTCTCTTGCATCTATTGTTGCCATTTGTGAATTAATTCTCTTCGTGCTTCCGCGAAAGAGGGTAAATGGGCGATTAATTGTTGAAAAATGATGGAAAGAAATGCAAAAAAAAAAAATCATATCTGGGGAAGAGTAGATTTTTTTTGCAGTGAGCGGATATAAAGGAAGCTGTTCTCGAAATATATGTCCTTATCTGCTTTGTTCCATGCAAATCTTTTTGAAATGCAAAGAAATTCCTTTGAATAATCATTGTAACTGATATGAGTTCTCGCATGAGTAAGAAAATGCTTAAAATGAAAAGTGAACTATTCTCTTATATATTGCACAGTTGGAAACTTTGTAAGAAAATGCTTTAAATGAAAACTGCACTATTCTCTTATATATTGCAAAGTTGGAAACTTGAGATTACAGGTTGGATAAGACAATATACTAGACTGTCAGATTGTAACAAGAAAAACGCTGTCATAAAAGTTTTATTTATGCATGACCTTCAGAAGGTCGTCTACTTGGCTTTACCCAAATAAGAATGCTTTCGTTCGAAGCAGTGATCTTAACAAGTGCTTAGCACTAGACTCATCACCGTTACAAATAGCATCAGATGATCTCGTAAAACCCATTAGCTCACCTCTTCCCAAATATACTCCGTGGAATATGATAGACCTTGCGTTGTGTGTTTCTTTCCTTTTACTATAGGACTTCGGAATTCTTCCCCTCTTCTGTTTCTCATAACTTGTATCAGTTGTATTTCATGGTTATAATAACATTACTCTTGCTCATATTCTCTTTCATTATTCTCACGTAAAAGAATTTCAGACACTTTTTTTTTACATTTGTAAAAAGGAAAAAAGTTTCCGTTAAGATGTGTATATGGCAACCACTGAGCTACCGTGTAATCACTATTTTTTTCCTAGAGGGCGTTTTGGTACGAATGAAAAAAAAAAAAGGGTGTCAGCTCAAAGGACTTAGAAGGTGGCTTGCAAAGGGGATTTGGTCAAAGGGAGAAAGATCGAAGAGGGAATAAGAGTGTTTCCGTTCGGCGAGACAGGTTCGTACAAACAGAGATTTGGCATTCGTCAACAGCAAAAACAGCTGAGCTCCAGGTCTTATCAGTTTTCTTTCGGGAGCAATGTTACTACAATGTTTAACATATTTTAATGTCTTTCTTGTTAAGATATTATTCTGTCTGTTTCATACCGTTCATTTATATTTTTGCAAAAAATGGGTAAATCACAAGTTCCTCCATTTTTGTGATTACAAGTATCTGCTAATAAGTCAGCAGTGCTATCTCTGTTCCAAGTAATTATGATATAATTCCTTTGATAAAAAATGAAACAGAAAAACAAAACTGCTTGGACTTGACCAGTCAGAGTCGGCGGTAAAAATTATGTAAAAAAATGGTGTCAGGAAAAAGGTGACAGAAAACTATCATATCCTAAAGATTTACTGTTAAGATACTTAAGTGTTGTTACTAAATTATTCGTGAGAGTGTACTGCAGAATTGTACTACAGAATTGCATGAATTATTATTTTACCAGATTATCATTATAAGGATTATAAATAGTTAAATGACATAGGAATTTAAAAAGATCATTATAGTGACGAGGAAGCTCATAGAAGTTTCCCGAGTTTCATACAATGTTTGAGTTGAAGACGGAGTAGCGTTATCGCCCTGGCAGAAAAATCCATTAATACTGGTATATATTTAAAATTGGTATATATTTTCTTGGTTTTCGTTCTACAGCAGTTTCCCCCCACTGTGTCATAGAATTATTATTGAAGAGATACTTGCCTGTGTAGACCTCTTAAATAGATTTGATTTGATCGTATATTAATCTCTTAATGACAAAGCATCAATGCTTTGTAATCGATAGTTCAGCGAACAGTCCTCTCAAACCGCGACGGTGTGACTTCAAAGGCTGTGTTTACATTAGTGTATCAGTCTCATTTTGTTTAGAGTAGTTCCACGGGAAATAAATCCTTTGAAACCGGGTTCCTCTTCTGAAGAGTTTGTGATTCATTAATTTAGTAAAGGAGAAAGACTACCCGATTCATGTGAAATCTTCATTATAATTCCTTAAGCCTTAAGGTGTTTATATTGTCTTTTTCCTTGAAATATCGAAGTTTGTAAACCTAATTTTCTGTAGGAGCAAAAGCAGAAATATAAATAGATTAATAAATAAAAGATTAAAAATCTTATGAACGTTGTAAGTGGAAGTTTTGACAGAGAGAAATTACTTTGTTGCGACACTGCACAATCACTGGTTAAATACAGTTCATCTTGAATAGGAGAATGAAGATTTATTTAAACTTAACCCTGTTGTGAGATGCTTGGTTTCATTATGCTTATTAAATAACATACCGGTAAATATTTTCAGACCATATGACTTCTTCCAATTTATGTTTCTTCTTTGTTAGCCTTATTAACGAGAACTCGTTTTCTCTTCAGTATTATTTGAACTTATTTTCATTCCTCTCACCGGTACCTTGTGGATTACAGATATTGTCACAGATATTCGCTTAAATTATAAAAACAACTTATTTTCATTTTAATGCGCACTTGTGGTACTTATTGTCTACTTAAAATAGGAGTTGTATGTCTACAAGATGTTGAGATATACTGTAGCTATGAACAGCAGTAGATTCTACAGAATCTAAATTCTCTCTCTCTCTCTCTCTCTCTCTCTCTCTCTCTCTCTCTCTCTCTCTCTCTCTCTCCTGTTTCTCTTCCTGTCTCTCGGCTCTTATTAATTATAGAGAACGTTGCCAATTCTGATTTAGAATCGTTCCCCCAGACGAGAGTCAGCTCTTTGTTTGCATTCTTCGTTCTAATTCCCATAGCACGACCTCGAGCGAACAATGCTAACATCGCAGCGATCTTTGGTTTTCGAGATTTGCTCGTCGACTTTCTTCATCCCGCGAGAGAAATAAAAACAAAGAATTCGAGGAGGTCTTGGAGGAAAATCTAAAAAGGAAGGGAAGACATGCACGGAGTTTTACGTGACCTTTATAGGAATTAGTGAAGTTGCTGTTGTAAATAACACAAAAGTCTTCAGCTATGATTGCTAACAAGGTTCAGATTGTGGGTCAGGCATCATCTACTAGAAAGTTATGTGAAATATCTTTAAGGAATCCATGTTATGAGCAGTCTTAGGTAACCACCTGATGCCTAGTGCGAAGAGGCTCTCCTAGTTATTTATTTTTCGAGAGCCTAGGCCAGTGAGACGGCAAACGTATTTCTTTTTGTAGCCTTGGTCAGAGGAAAAAGAAGGAGAAGGGTGGAAGAAGAACGGAGGGTCAGAAAACGAGGAAGAATGAATTGCAGAAAGGTTACATCGCAATAATTTAAAACGAAAATCTACGTTTTCCATATCTTATAAAATAAACTTGTAATAAAAGAATTAGCTATAAACTTGTAATAAAAGAATTGACACAGTATAGAATAATAGCTTGATTACTTGTTTACTCTCAGTGTCGTTTATTATACGTGGAAACAGGTGTTGGCACTGCTGAATAAGTGAAAGGCCAGCTGGCATGGTGGTTCCTGTCTTCTTTTTTCTTCTTCTTCTTCTTCTTTTAAGAGGACATCATTCTATAATGAGAGAGTGTACGTGTATGACACATGTAGGGTGCCATATAATATCTGCCACTCCATATGCTTCTGTTTTAACATTAAATCGCTAACAAAAAATTTTTTTTTTTTTTTAAACCTGGTTCATGCAGCGGTTGAGTTCATTTATAGTCTGTTGATTAGTGTGCTAGGAGTTGAGAAGGACTAAAGGAGATATTGAATGTACAGTTTAACCACTGTCGGATCAGTCATTCGTATTTTTACTGTCTCTTTTCAAAAGACTGAGAGCAGGTGACATGGCATTATTTTGTCTTCTCGGGACTCCTTGTTCGTTTTTTCATTTCTCCATGACCCAGCATTCTCTCCCAGTTTCAAATCCTTCACTGTACTCTGAAGCTTGTCAATACTAGGCCGGGACGTTCAACATTAATGTGGCTATTTGCCGCTGCGCTGCTATTTGTAACAACCGTGTCTCTTGAGATTAATGTCTGGTTTTTCGGGCGCTCAGAAAGATTTTGCAGTGTCAGGAAGCTGAACATTATTTATAAGGATTCTTATATGTATAATAACGATGATTATGACACGTCAAGAATGCCCTTCTCTAATGTTCGCTCACTGATCCGTTAAAGTTTGCTTTAATTGAATTTTAGCCTCTGGTCAAACTGCGTCGATTCCAGTAACACTTCTGTTCTGTCCTTTGATAATCGAAACTACTTTTTGCGTAGTCATTCCCTGGAGGGATATCCGGGAATATTTTTAGGAGGATGTTGAAAAAATCGGGAGAGAGAGAGAGAGAGAGAGAGAGAGAGAGAGAGAGAGAGAGAGAGCCTCGCAAAATGCATTCAGCAGAACGGTGCGCAGTTTTCAGCATATTCTTTAGCACGATCTTATACACTTCTTAATTGAACATTCGTGTCAGTAATGAAAGCAAAGAAGCCCATTTATGAACTGGTAGGTATGTTAAGATGATACTGATTGAACGGTAGCCGCCCGGACCGTCACCCCAAATCCAATTATGCTGTTATAAGACTGTTTACTAATTGCAGTATTCTGGAAATTCGGAGATAGTTAACTACTTGTCATTGCCTCTTGGCCTTTGTATTGTATTGATTATTTGATAAGGTAGGCCGAAAATTATGTTATTCATATTGACGTAACTTTATCGAGCCCCGAGTTACGGAAATTGGAACACTGCCATTACTTTTGCTTGTTTCCATCGAAATTACAATCAACCAAAATTTTCCTTTTGGGTAGCGCTCGAAGACCGGTCCTCGTTCGTTTCTTATGTTACATCGCTTGCGGTTTTTGTGTGATATCAAGAATGACTAGACATCCTGGTGAACAAAATGAAAATTGGCAGAAAAGTTCAAATAAAACGTCTGTGGTTAAAGATGAAAATGTTAAAGTTGATGTGACGCACCCTGGAACCATCTCTCCGGACAAAAAGCATGTTCTGGAGACACGGATTATTTTTAATTATATTTAATGTTGCACTGTAATTTTATCAGATGTTTTGCGAAATGTTTTGCCATTGGGCTACGAAATTGTGTTGATTTGGAAAACAAGAGATATATTGCAGCATTCTGCACGAATCACTTCCAAGTAATTTGTTGTATTGACTCGAATTTTGCTTTTCAAAATCACTCTTTATGTGCTGCTTTAGAAATCAAAAGCCCTTGCTAGCATATAGTCAGCTTATTTTTGCAATATCAGCAGCACATTGCCTTTGAGACAAATAGAAATTATGGGTCCCAGAAAGAATTTGTAAGTTTCCCAGTGAATGCTGTTAAGTCAACGTTTAGACTAAATCAGTTAGTCAGCTCTTTTAACGTATTGTTCGTCTTCTTACCCTTAGGATGTTGGAGTTACATTGTGATCGAACATCGATTTGATCTCGTAGTCACTTAGAAGGTTTTAAAAAGACAAAACCTCTCCATGAAAGTGACTTAAGCTTCTGGTGTATACGTCTCAGGATATTTTAAGTGGAAAAATAGTGAATTCAAGTTATAAGAATCTCTACGTGTCAGTTTTCACTAGTTTTCCTGTCAAGACCTCATGTAGTGAAAGAGAACTGGCAATAACTCATTGATTATCTGATTCTCAGCGAGCAGAGAACAGGGTGAAGGGTTAGTTTTGTTTCTAATGTCAGTGTTAACAGTAGCCCTGTGAAGTAGCTATGTGGATGGACGCTAGCAGAAAAGCTCTTTGCGAGGCAGTGATAAAAGTTGACTCGTTCTGTTTTAAAATATCAAAGATTTAGCTTCTATTGGACGATGGGTATCAGTTATACGCTAATTTTAGCTCCGTGGGTGGAATCGTTGGAAGCCCAACAGTTCCGGCGCACAGCTGACCCTTCCAAAAATATTGCTTCTCAAAGCGCAGGCCTATAATGCAAGTCATTTGTTTAGGATAGGCTGCGATAAAATTCGTTTGATATGAGCGGGAACAGGATGTAATATCATTTATTCTTTTTCGGACCCCTGTAACGAAGATCGTTTTAAAATCATTTTTTTCCTCCATAAATGTTTCGAGTTCCGGATGGTCTTGACTTTTACAGAAGCCAAAAATAAAATACGGACATTGGTTAACGAGTTGGCTTTTTTTCCCCACATTGGTGAATTCGCGTGAGCACGTTTGCGTACGTTCTTTTTTTTAAAAATCATGTGAGAATATAATTGTTGAAACTATTCGTGGCAAAGAATCTTTTCACTTTGATAATCCTCAAGAATACATAGAAAAGGTAAGACTTTTTTTTAAGAAAAAAAAAAGGCTTAAATAATGCCTGCTTTAAAGTCAAAATCATCATAATACAAATTGCACAGAGCCCATATTACCCAAGTTAACAACTGTGTACTTTACTTTGAAGTACTTAGATTGTCAAGGTGACCCCTTGAGGTGCCAACTAGCGTTATAGTATTAAGTTTTTTTGGCAAGTTTTTCTCATAGCACCCCAAATCCTCTTCATGAGTAGTTTATAAGAAGTGCGTTCTACGCTTAAGTTTGTTTGTTTACTTCTGTCTTTTTCATACTTGTTGAGGTTTTTGAAGAAATGTTGTTGTTGTTTGGTATTGTAATTGAAATTAATTTGCTGTTAATTATGGCCCTGATCCTTAACATAAATAAACTCACCTGCAGTTGCTCACTGTCGCCATCTTCGATGCCTGAAAACAATAAACTGAACGCGAAAAAAATCTTAACAAAGAATATTGGGCTCAAAGCAGAATTTGGATTGTATCCTTGACTTATTAATGAAGACACTGATGGAATATAAAAAACTGAAAAAAAATGTAACCTTCGCTTTTAATTATTTTTCAATTACGTACTCAAAATAATGCTTATATAGTGGAAACTTTAGGCTGTAATTGTGGTATAACCACACGATAATATCAGTTTATTGAATGATTATTAGTATTTTTTTTCCCACATTACTGACTGGATTATCGTGAAAATATGAAGAACCCAGTGATATTGTTCTCAAAGTGAGTTCTCGGTGTACCATAATTTCTTGGACAATAAAAAAATGAACCGGTTCCTTTCTGGTAGACCTGCTTTGTGTTCCTTTCTAGTAGAGCTGCTTCTGTATTTCAGGTTCATTCTGTAGTAATGACCGCAGCTGGAAAAACTAGGAATGAGAGTAAGCGGCTTTTTTTTTTAATGCAGTGACACTGCAACTTTAGTTGGCGCATCTCGTCGTAGGAATAATCTTCTTCGTAGAACATCTTGAAGTCGGCCTTGAATTAACAAGTCGCATTTTTACGTTCGTTTTATTTTCTAAACTGTTATCTTATTACTTGAATTTTGTTGCGGAGTTGGGAAACCCACTGGAAGCATATTCGAACACTATAATGAGTTTGCGTTAAATAACCATTTAAATTAGGCTGCTTATAGTGACGCAGTTATCTTTCGTATGATCCACATTTGCGGCTCTCTGCAGAGCTTATTTTATGGATCGGAAATATATAAAAATATATGAATAACAGGAGGTCATTCTGTGATGCGCTGCTTGAACAAAATGTTCTCTGTAGTTTCTAAACATGATTGTTTTCTCATGTTTGCAGGAGTGCGTAAAGGGTTAATTATCTTGCAACTCCATCGTACTGGATTTTAGATTTTTTCGTCACAATGTCTATGAACCTTCGACAGATGGCGGGGCACTGTTTCTTTTTGTATCTTGTTTATTTTACGAATCTCTACCTTTTAATGATATCCTGTTAGATAAATATTTGGACGTGGACTAGTAGTCCGATCTGCATAACTAGGGTACTGCTATCATAATTATTTTAATAAGGAAAAATTCTCTCTCTCTCTCTCTCTCTCTCTCTCTCTCTCTCTCTCTCTCTCTCTCTCTCTCTCTCTCTCTCTCTGGTATATATACCGCACACATACAAGTATATATGTTGGTCATATTCCTTAGATATTGTAATGATACTGTGATCTCTCAACTTCTCGATTTCATGAGACTTTAACCACTGGCTTAGGAAAATGAGGCCAATGCTTGCTTACTGTGTACTAAGAATTAAGATTTCATTTCAGTCCATAATTGCGCCATATCTGTTGAATTTAAATAAAAGACACTTTTACTAGAACCAAAATATGCCCTTCGTCCCTGCGGGTATTTGCAGCTCGAAATACAAATCATGTTCTGGTCCCATTCACCAAATACATATACTGCGAGGGTCTCACTTACCTCCTTTGGGCACTCTTTTCCTCTGAAATCTTGATTGCGAAAAATGAGATGAATTTAAAAAATCTTCTTAAGTGAGATTTCAACTCTAGGTGTATTAAAGAAATGAAGTCAGACTCAGAACGTTATTTATTAGAATAAGTAAAAAATGCGCCGAAGTTTCTTCGGCGCAGTCGAGTTTTCTGTGCATCGTATAATCAAGGCCATCGAAAACAGAACTATCTTTCGGTGGTCTCGGTATAATGCTGTATGAGCCGCGGTCCATGAAACTTTAAGCACGGGCCGGTGGTGACCTATCCTATATCGTTGCCAGAAGCCCGATTAAGGCTAACTTTAACCGTAAATAAAATAAAAACCACTGAGGCTAGAGGGCTACAATTTGATATGTTTAATGATTGAAGGGTGGATGATCAACATACCAATTTGCAACCCTATAGCCTAAGTAGTTTTTAAGATCTGAGGGCGGACAGAAAAAAGTGCGGACGGACAGGCAAAGCCGGCACAATAGTTTTCTTTTCAGAAGACCAAAACTGGCATACTGTACTGTATGTATAGTGGCAGAAAAGTTTCTGTGAGAATGACTGATTTGGTGTGAAAGGGTGTGTGCGTCATGGATATGATTTCTACGCGCTGCTTATTATCTTTATGAATGGAGAAACGTGAAAAGTTAGTGAAAGTGAATTAGACTTGCAAAATTGTAGGATAAGACGAGTTATGAAGGAAGTGTTTAGTGGCTGATGTTTGCAGATGATAAAGTGCTAAATAGGGATAGTGAAGAGCAATAGCAAAAACTCGTTGAAGATTTGCAAGTTTTTGAGGAGAAGTCGTGAGTTTATTTAATTTCAAACGGAAACAGGAATATGGGGCAATGGATGTCAATATGGGTGGTAGCAGAGTGGAAATCGTTGATTCCTGTAACTATTTTTGGAGTAATTATATTTGACGATTGTGGGATGAGAGAAGAGGTAAGTCACGGAACAGGAACAGCAATAAAAGTTTGCAGGCTTTATGTAAAAGATTGGAGAAAGGGTTTGAAGATCTGTGAAAAGCAAGGCGAGAATTTGTGAAAAATACTGTAAAGCCAACTGTCCTTTATAGAAGTTAAGTGTGGAAAAATAAAAATAAAGGTCGAGGCAGTTGAGATGACTTGTCTGATGCAAGAATAACTGAAGTGGTGAAAATTACTGAGATACAAAAAAAAAAAAAAAAAAAAATATATATATATATATATATATATATATATATATATATATATATATATATATATATATATATATATATATATATATATATATATATATATATATATATATATTTACATAAAATATATGCAAATTATTAGTGTATGCAAAGGAATGGATCAGGGTGTTCTAGATGGTTTAGTTACGTGAAAAAATAAAGGTTGATAGGTTGGTGAGAAACGCATGTAACTCACAAATGTTTGGAGGAAACGAGAGACTGGGGTAAGACTTAATTCCAAAGGCCAGAAACGTCTTGGACCCGCCTCCTGAAAAATCTTGTCCGCTTTGTTGTTCATAGTAACTTATTTTGTACTTGATGGTTTGTTGACAGTAGCTGGTCGCATCCAGAATGGAAAAAATCATGGGTGTAGCAGCCTCATCCCAAAGTAATTGCACAGAGTGGAATGGAT
The DNA here is from genome assembly GCF_040412425.1 of Macrobrachium rosenbergii. Classification (NCBI taxonomy): domain Eukaryota; kingdom Metazoa; phylum Arthropoda; class Malacostraca; order Decapoda; family Palaemonidae; genus Macrobrachium; species Macrobrachium rosenbergii. Next base: position 46,189,734 of record NC_089762.1, on the reverse strand, counting down.
AAAACTTTCTGTATCAACGGCTTTTACAATGACTGTTTGTTTACATATATATATATATATATATATATATATATATATATATATATATATATATATATATATATATATATATATATATATATATATATATATATATATATATATATATATATATATATATATATATATATATATATATATATATATATATATATATATATATATATATATATATATATATATATATAAATAATTGTGTGCTAGTGAGCATTCGAATTGCCTGGTTGTATCGATATTGGTAAATGAAACACAACGTGAATTTCAGCTAACGAGTTTTCCAAATCTGCTGCGCAGAGAGGAACATCTTTTTATCAGCACCGTTCGAACAAACAAAGAAGAGCCGAAGTATGGTACGAAGTGTTCATTGTGTCCATTCTTACTAAGTAATGCAAGTTATACCATCAGAAAGCGATAAAAACCGCCAGTGGGACATTATTATGAAAACTAAATGGTTGATGTTCAACACTGACCAATCGAACATATTATTGCGATATTACTGCGAGGTAGGACAAGATATAGAGTGAATTACTTTTTACTTCTCGCATAGGTTTGCCTCGGGGACAATGCGCAGATCGACTGTCTTTTTCTCTCTCCCTCTCTCATTTCGTGTGTTGACCCTTCAAGGAGGAAACCCAAGGTCCTTAGGACCCCCTTCAGTAGTCCTCTGACATTCAAAAATAGCCCGCAAAAAACATAGGTCTTGGTATTCAAGGTCATTAAGGAACCGCGTTTTGAGTGCTCTGGTCTGTCCTGACCAAGGCAACAGACACACCGACTGGGATCCTAAACAAAGATTATGATTCCATCCACATACGCCTTCCTGCTCTCGGCAACGATAACGACCCAGAATGTAGTAAGATAAATGATGCGTTTTCTTCCAGTAACACCCATTTCAAGTGGGTTGTTTTTTCCTGATTTATGAACTAGAATTTGAATTGTTAAAGAATTTTGACCTTGAAGTTCCGACAGACCAGCAACAGGGCAAGTCTCTCTCTCTCTCTCTCTCTCTCTCTCTCTCTCTCTCTCTCTCTCTCTCTCTCTCTCTCTCTAGGTAAACATTGCGCCATAATTTTGTCATTTTCGAGACAACATCTGATCAGTCCGAAAATTGGGCTAGATGAGGACGAGATAATAAAAAGAAATATTTGTTTGGTTTTGGAATTACTGGATGAAAAAACCACTATCATTACAAAACCAGAAGCCTTCACACACACACACACACATATAGACATATAAATAATTGCACAGAGCTGATCCCCTAAATGGGAGTGGCTCTATGGGCAAAAAGTTCCTGATACTCCTCATTCAATCTCTCTCTCTCTCTCTCTCTCTCTCTCTCTCTCTCTATATATATACTCTATATATATATATATATATATATATATATATATATATATATATATATATATATATATATATATATATATATATATATATATATTTATATATATATATATATATATATATATATATATATATATATATATATATATATATATATATATATATATTATATATATGTATATTTGTATATATATAATTAAATATGTGTATATATACATATATATATGTATATATATATATATATATATATATATATATATATATATATATATATATATATATATATATATATATATATATATATATATATATATATATATATATTATATGTATATATATATGTATATATATAAATAAATATATATGTGTATATATATATATATATATATATATATATATATATATATATATATATATGTATAATATATATATATATATATACATATAGTATATTATATATATATATATATATGAATGTCTTTTACCGTAATTCAACAGTATAATATGAAAATAAAAAAGCCCATAAAACACTGTATGAACGTCCATTCAGTGTTTTATAGGCCTTTTATTTTCATTATATTTTATATATATATATATATATATATATATATATATATATATATATATATATATATATATATATATATATATATATATATATAAAATTTTAATAATTGCACTCATGAAATTTCATTCTGAACTGAAGACTTTGTGGTTGAAATTGATTCTACTTGAGGAAAATATTTCACGCTACTTGAGGAGTCGGTTCCATAGCAAACGTCATAGGAAAAAATATTATAATTTCCCAAAACCGCGCGTGAAATTTTATTTCATTCAAAAATGATGTACATTTAACCATGCAGCAGGTCATCATCAGAATTAAAAAAAAAAAGTCGTAAACGTGCCCTTAGATTTTGCCAAAATATTAAGCAAAATACGGTTCCTGCGATCTATATTGAATAACCCCTTTTTCTTCCTCTTTGTGACGTCACAGTAGACCTCTCCCTCACTCCTAGCGTCTGCTCCACATTTACCTGGCAACTGCTGGTTTGTAGGATAATTTTCTCGTGTGATATTTAATTAAAAATCTCATTTAAAAGCCTGCAATTTATGATATGGGACTGTACTCACGATATAACCCTTTGGTATTTTCCCTTCAGCTTACGGGGCTTCAAGATCATCCTACCATAGCTCCAGATTATTGAAGGTCATGCTCCTTACCCCAAAAAGAGGCCATGTGACGCCGGCACTTTTTGCAAGGCCGGGGCTGCTACATATACGCGCAGGCTTTCGAACCACATCACAGTTCGCATTTCTTCCAGGTCCAACCAACTAAACATCACGATCATGAAGCTCACGGTGAGTTGAGGCTGAGACCGCCAGCACCCCACGATTTTGCCTGGTCTTGGGGCGCTGAGGGTTTCTGTGGGTTTTCATATGTCGTCTCATTTTTCCCTTCTGGTGTTTTGTAATACTGCTGTTGTGTGCCTTGGGTACTTTTGATGCAAGCACTGCGCATATGTAATCATTGCTTCTGGTTGGTTACAAAAGCCTCAGGAGTCTTATGTACATCTGTGTTTAAGATATGTGTGTGCTTTTAGGTACAGGTTTGTTTATCAAGAATTTGTATTTGCATGATTATAAAGACTCTTCGTAAGCACTGAACAGTATGGATGTTTAGAGACGAACAATTTTATGTCCCTCACGAAAAACCTTGAGAGTGGACAAAATGGAAAATATTTATTTAAGTTTTTTTTTTTTATCATTGATTATAAGACGACAATTACACTATCTGTGGTGTTGCTGAGTTGATTGCTTCCCCGCAGGTGTTGTGCGTGGCGCTGTGTTTGGGAGTGGTCGTTGTTGCCCGCCCAGAAGGTGAGGCATCTCCCGTTGCCAACCCCGCCCCTGCCCAAGGCGAGGCCGTAGCTGACCCGAAACCCTCTGAGGAATCTCCATCCGAGGAAGAAGAAGCAGCCCGACGCAAGAGGTGGTACTATTACTACCCAGACTACCCTTACAGCTTCGGGTATGGTTACCCTTGGGGCTTCAACTACTTCTCTCGCTCCAATTTCGGACCCTCCGTACAAGGAAGGACAGGGTCTACACCGTACACAGCCTCCTTCGAGGAACTCGTCGATTTCACGAGGAGAAATGACTACGCATTCCACCGAGAGCAGTGGCTGAACCACCATCGTTTCAACGGGAACATTCCCGACGTCATCGACACAGGATCCCCCGCGGCTGAAAGCCGTACCAGGTTCCCTGCCACTCCAGGCAATTTCAACCCCAATTTCCGCCCTGACTTCAATCCTAACTTCCGCCCCGAATTCAATAATCGTTTCAACCCCAATTTCTTCCCAAACTCAAACTCAAACTACTTTCCTTAGAACACGGACGTTAGTTTCTGATAACGTCTAGTGTGCTTATATACCTTCTCCAACACATTAGTTCCTCTCTCAAAACTCCCCCTCTCCTGATCTCTTAGAGATGCGTATAACGTTTCCTTGCCGCTTCTTGGCCTTTGTTGTGCACCGGAGAACGTTTTCAGCATCCTGTAATCCCCTTGCAATGTTCTCATGATGCATTCAACTGGATAGTTAGGTGTACCAGTTACAGTAGTCTCAGAAATCTCCATTCGTCGACAAGGCCTCTTAGTCACTCGTAGTCACTTTACACTGCGCCTTCTGTCATAGCATACTTTAAGAACAGAGATATTTTGTCATATATATTGTCTTGATTCTGTTGCTTTGCAATAAAAGTTCTTATTGCGCTCTGGAGTGTTCAAATCCCAAGAACAATGTTTTATTAAGAACTGATGGTGCTTGATGTCAAGCATAAAGGTAAATGGGTAGGAGTACCCTCATCACTGATTTAAGACTGGCAGAAATGTTAAAAAAGATTTTAGGACTTCAATCAAGTCTTAATATTTCATGAGTATATTATATATATATATATATATATATATATATATATATATATATATATATATATATATATATATATATAAATAAATAAATATTAGCAAAACAGTCTGACTGATAATGGTAAGCTTTTATATATGCCTGCCCTTGAATAGATCGTGGTGATATAAAATTAAAGAAAGAATGAAGGTAGTTTCTTAAGTGCTGAAAAGCTTAAATAATACAGATATTTAACAGAATGTCTACAAACCACATTTATGAAGCCCATATTTTGATTCAAAACCAAATACAAACCATGATTGTGTTTTATATAACATCATGACGTGGTTGTATCGAATGTATGTATTAGTTACAGTCAGATTATTCAATGAGTTAATTTAACTACGAAAATACTTCAGTGGAAAAGTATTTCGCTTCTTACATCTATTGGCCTGAAGTCCAAACACTAAATAAACGGGGAACCTAATACTTTTTTTATGACTCAGCCTCCCCCCGCCCCCAAAACAAACCCCCCCCCAAAAAAAAAAAAAAAAACTTGAAAGATGAAGGGCGAGTCTTACCACAAAGGAAACAACAGACCTTATTGCTTCTTAAAGGAATAAAAGTTTTTAAGGGTCTGGAAAAGAGAGAAGGGAAGAAAATTCCAAAGCTTGGCAATAGATAAGTACTGATTTCCAAGGAGTAATTATGGGAAAAGGTTGCTTGACGGGTTCCCAAGACAACCTTAGAGGAGTAAACGATTTTTTTCCCAACTTGAACACCTTGAATCACAAATAAAAACTTACATCTGATCATCAAGCCAATATATATACGCATCAATGACAGGCATAGATATATTGCATATATATTGTATTTATTTAAATAAACATGTGCACATTCTAAATCTGTGTGTTTCTGGTGGAGAACATGAAAGAGTGGTTGTGCCAGGTGATTTGAATGTAAAGGTAGGTGACAAAGGAAAGAAATGGCATTGTTGTTAGGTGTGGAGTTCCCAGCGTAAAAGAAATTGGGAACAGTCTTCTGATAGGGCACTTGAAAAAAATTTATTATTATTGGAAATACGTAGTTTACAAAGCAGAATAGAAGTATACTTGGAAAAGAGAAAAATGCGAAGAAAAGGTTTTGCAAAATTATATCCCACGTAGTAGATTGAAGAGGAAAGGGATTGTATTGGTGAGAAGAGCAGAGCTAGGATGTAAATTTTCTGATCACCATGTGGTTTAAGCAATTAAGACAAGTGACTCAGATCAGAAGGAAACAAAAAGAGCATATGATGAGAAAAATTATAAACTATGGGTCAGGGTTAAAGATATGGAGGTGTAGAAGTAGATGAGGGGTATGTAAAATTCGAATGTGGGTCATAGGAAGACCTGGGGGTATTTGTGGGTATAGGAGTGCATCCCTTCACTATACCCAGAGCCCTTCCATCTTCCAATGCTATTGCTTTCCTTGCTCAGCAATTTTTACTCGCCCCCAAACACAATCTGTTAGTCTTGCGTAACCCACCGTTTTACTTTGTATTGCTAATTGCATAAATGTATAACTTTTTTAAGCGAATCACCAACTTATTATACATTCAAAACCCAAAGACTTAATATTTTAGTTTTATTTGATTTATTTGAATAAAATAAGGGCTTGTTGCTGGAGGCTGTTTGCCCCTAGCCATTTGGTGAAATCCGTTCCATGATGAGTGTCAAGATTGCTATGATTTTTATTTTCCAGAATTACCCAGGGGTGTGTTTGTGTGTATGTACGTACGTACGTATGTAAGTGTATGTATGTACGTATGAATGATCATCTTCAACGCAGTAAAACAAAATAAAATGGATGATTAATAGACTGAAGAGTATATATATATATATATACACACATATATATATATATATATATATATATATATATATATATATATATATATATATGTGTGTGTGTGTGTGTGTGTGTGTGTGTGTGTGTGTGTAGAACCATATCCAATAATGCTCTCTATCTTCAAAACTGTTACAACTCAATAATGATGCGCAAATACAGGAAGTCATTAGTTTCCAGAAAAAGCATGTGATTTCATTCGTTGATAAGCCCGGACAGAATTTATCATTTATTTGTACATGATATTACCTGTAAATTAAACATAAGTGGAATTGGCATCTCAGATTTGAAAATTTAGTAAAAAATGGAGATTACGTCATACAGAACCAGATTAGCTTTCTCGTAGTGTAAAGCAGAAAACGCTGCTTTAAAATTGTCCGTATAGGACATTCAGATTTCACAAATACAGTTGATGCTTGGTTTATTGTCTTCTTGTCAGTCTGCGTTACAGAACTACTTGCTGACTTCATAAGTAAAGTACTTAAGTTATGAATGGAAGAACAAGATATTGTTGTGTCAATGATGGGAATATTATAACTCAACGTCGGCGCACAAACTGAGACAGGAAAAGAAAAACCAGTATTGTATATCCAAAAGAATTTGTACTCAATAGAGAAATTGATTCAAATCATCAAAGTAATAGATGAAAGATTTGTCCTAAGATTATATAATAAACTCAAGAATTAAAATTTTCAAATTGTTGGTAACGCATTTTGTGTGATAGTGCCCCCAAAATAAAACTAATTGCTTTTTTATTTCTCAGATAGCTCAGTTTGGCAAATATTTATAGAATATCAGTACTTTATTAAGAAAAAGTACAGAATTTGTAAAAAAAAAAAAAAAAAAAAAAAAAAAAAAAAGATCAATAATGAAAGGTTATAAGATCAATAGGATGAAAGGTTATTGTGATAAACTATGAGAGATATATATATATATATATATATATATATATATATATATATATATATATATATATATATATAAAGATCAAATTGTAATACTGAGGTCATTCTTTTGATTAGGACAAGCCCAATTCAGATGTGATTTTTTTTTAACCGTGACTAATCTACATAGTAGGGACATAATGGGAATATAAAGTACAAAGTCAGTACCATATTTTGACTTACATAGTCATTCATTTAAGACTTAACACCTAGAAAATCTTCTGTGCACGCATCCAATACATTACAATATTCAGAATGCCCGTACCCTCGTTTGTACTTCCTTATCCAAATCCTGGGTCTCGTGCATTGATAAGATTGATAATGCAAGGATAGCCCAGGTTGCCTCAGTTGCTTTGAGGTATTTAGACTTTGGACTTTATTTTAGTTTTCTGTAAAAGAAAACTATTGTGCCAGCTTTGTCTGTCCGTCTGCGCTTTTCCTGTCCGCCCTCAGATCTTAAAAACTACCGAGGCTAGAGGACTGCAAATTGTTGTGTCGATCGTCCACCCTCCAATCATCGGACATACCAAATTGCAGCCCTCTAGCCTCAGTAGTTTTTATTTTATTTAAGGTTAAAGTTAGCCATAATCGTGCCTTTGGCAACGATATAGGACAGGCCACCACCGAGCCGTGGTTCAAGTTTCATGGAATGCGGCTCATACAGCATTATACCGAGACCACCGAAAGATAGATCTGTTTTCCGTGGCCTTGATTATACGCTGTAATGGCTGTACAGAAAACTCGATTGCGCCGAAGAAACTATGGCGCATTTTTTTTCCTTGCTTACGTAAACAAGTCAGAGGAATTATTGCCTTAGCTCCCCTGCAAGGAGAAATCACAGTCGCGCTCGCGTAACGCGTTTATTTGTTTGTACGGAGATAACAAGTGAGAAAGATAATATCTTTGGGTTTGTTCTTGGAAAGTGAGATCCGCAGAGGAATCTAAAGCTGGACATTATTAAATCCTTGCATATTGAATAAAGATTAGTTTTCATGTACAGTGCTTTTAAAATAAAGTGTGCATTATTAATTACGTCTTAGAAGCCAGAGTCATGCTTTTTGTGGTGCAATAAAACTACGAAGTTGTTCGACTGGATCGTCATATAGCATACATCCCGGCACCAGAATTCTTCGTACGTTTCAAGACACTTGAACCGAATGAAAGTCTTCCTTCTCCTTCAGGACTGTCTATCATCTTTTCACACAAACAACCCCTCCATTTATCGGCAATGATTGGTTCTCAATTCCAACAGAATACAATTGTTACTCCTGCGATAAATTGAATCAAGGAATACGCCAGAATATCGTTCAGGATTTGGATCCCAAAGCGTCCAAGGGAGCAAGAAGTGGCTATGTGAGCGTGGGCGGGAACTTGGCCTTTGCGGCCAGCGTCAGATTCGGGTGAGAACCCTTGGGATAGCGAGCGCCGCATGCGCCAAAGGAGCCTGGCAATACTTATATATAATGGACAACGACGTTCGTACTTCTGAGGAGTTACGGAATCAAGAGAAATTGAATGATCGGGTTATGAAATAAAATCTTGTCATCATAGCGGGACAGTAGTTCATGAATCTCACCTTATGCGAATTATGCCTTGGCTTTTGAGAGGCAAGGTAAACTAAACGTTATCGCTTGTATTTCAGTTTTGTATCTATACTTTGGTGCCCACTGGTCTCCTATACTCACACAAACACGCACAAAGTTGTGTGGTTGTTTAATTGGTTTTATTTTATTTCAAGATCTCCCCGCCGAATTCATCATTGCACATGTTGATAATGATATTTTGCATATTATATATATATATATATATATATATATATATATATATATATATAATATGTGTATTTATATATGTGTGTATTTATGTATGTGTATACACATATACAGTGTGTATATATATATATATATATATATATATATATATATATATATATATATATATATATATGCAGAATGTCATTATCATCATTGTACATGTTGATAATGACATTCTGCATATATATATAATATATATTATATATATATATATATATATATATATATATATATATATATATATATACTGTATATATATATATATATGTGTGTGTGTGTGTGCTCGTGTTTTTATATATGCATGTATGTATGTACTGTATATATATACATATGTGTATATATATACTGTATATATTACATCTAACATGTATATTTACACAGGTTTTAGGTTATATCTGATTGTTTCTTGTTTGTGTTCTTTTCCAGTAATACTATTTAGTTAGGACCGAAAAAATATATCTAATAATTAAATGAAAATGAATAGCTTTTATGGACTTGAATCTTTGCTACTGATTATTTTATTGCTGTAATGGATGTCTGAATAGCCGAAAGTTTATTATTTACTATAACTAATCTTATCCATATAAAGATATTGACCACTGTTTCTTTATAACAGTCATACAAAGATATTTTTCGAATTAAAATTCCCTCTCAGTAGGACGTAAAATCTCGTTTTTCAAAACACACAACACGATATATCCTTAGAAGAAAACCATCTACTTCTTGCTTGCTTCCTAAGGCTGTTAAACATATCTTTTTAACACTTATCACTAGACTTTGTGTTAGGCTTCTTCTGAAGCCCGTTTATCTCTCTGATTGAATTTACAAAATGAGACGCCAAGCGACTTCAGTTGCCGGGCTGGATGCTGCCTTATTGAGTTTATGCTAATTACTCTCTCTCTCTCTCTCTTTTCTTCTTCTTCTTCTTCTTCTTCTTCTTCTTCTTCTTCTTCTTCTTCTTCTTCTTCTTCTTCCTTAAAATACATCGAAAATGATCCAAGTCAAAATACAGATTTCCCGATTTGTCGTATTAACGTCTGAAATTATATTCGTTGCAAATAATTCAGTTTCTTTTGGAAAACCACCTTTATTACGAGGCTGCACGCGTTATATTTTAACCAGTTCCAGGTGTTCTTGTAAGGATAAATTGCTCTTACAATTGCGGACCTGCGGAAGTTGGCCTTCTAGCAACTTCTTTTGCTAACGGGACAGGCCTCTACCGCAGGACGACATTTTGCACCTACAAATAACCTGAATGTATTTTTCCTTGCATTAGTATCACGTTTTATGTTTTATTTTGTGTTTAGATGTGTGGTTGTGTCCCCTCGTTGGCGTGGCATGTTTTCGGTATAAAGCAGTCAACCCATAATTTTTCACTGAGTTGAAAATAAATTAGAAAAACATTTGGGGAGCAACTTGCCTGACTACAGACATTACTTCCTCGGCCACAAAAGAACTACCCAGGGTAGCTGAAGTGAAACCAATCTGACAATTTCTTGTAAGCTCAGGTTTGCGGCAGGGTAGTTCAAACTTGTCCCTGTCTCTCCAAAGCCCAAAGATCTTCCGTTACGTAGCAAAAGCCTTAAAATTTAAGAAACCTTCTTAGAAGGTTTAGCCCATATCTGTGTGATTCTTTATCTGAAAATGTTAATCTTTGAAACCACAATTAATTAGACAGTTCATTTCTAAATATAATATCCAGAGACATTATCTTTTACTTGCCCAGCTTCGTGAAATACAGTGTTCAAATTTTATTTTCTTCACAATTTGCTCTTCTGCAACCCAAGAAAATAAACGTACGAGGAGGGAGAACGTTCAAGGTTTTAGAGTTAGTTGGAAAAATAGATGTAATACTTCATCCCATCTCATGCAGCTAATATTTCGACAGTGAACTTGAAATAAGACGAAAATTATTAGCAACACCAGGAGCAGTCTTTAAATTATTGTTGCAGATACGGAATACTGACCCATGATTATGGGCATCTTTATTCTGCTGATAGGCCACGTTATTTTACTGCCCAGTACCCCATACCCTTCATTTCAAAGTTGTGAGTTTGTCTTCCTGTCAAATTTATTGATTCTGGTATTGGTGCTTAAAAGTTTTATGAGGCAACGGTATTATTCTGAAACGCACTTACCATTTTTTTTTTTATATAGGTACGCTTTTCTCTTTTCCTTGTTTATTTTTAACCTTGCATTTTTTTTCTCTTTCTCTCTGCTCCTTTTGCATGAAAGTTTCGCTCTGCAAATTAAGTTGCCATTTATCTTGTCCCACAAAAATATTCACTGCTCTTAAGTAATAATAATCCTAATATATAAAATGCAGTGTATATGTATAAACTCCACTTTTAGACTTGCCGTCATCCAGCCCAGGCCCAGACTCTCTTACCACCAGCCTCTACAGAAGTATGCAAATGAAGGTACCTTTTATGGGATATTGCCTAAAATCTCTGACTTTGGGACTTCGTATCTTATAAATTAGACTATCTTCATTTTTAACGGCGTGAGTACTCTAGTAGTGTAATTTTCTTCTCAGCTCAGTCCTGTTTCTAGTGTTCTAGTGTTTGTAATAATAATAATAATAATAATAATAATAATAATAATAATAATATGAGGAAACATTTGTAACACTGAACTGAACGCTTTTCTTGATGGACACACATCTGGCTGTAGGCTTCAAGAGGTTCAACCAAAAAAGGAAGGGATACGAGTGAAGGTTTACCAGGTAATTGTATTAATGATCCTCATTTCCATAGACAAAAAAAAAAAAAAACTTAGACAAAGGAAGAGTATTTCCAATATCACTTATTACTGAAATTGATATAAAAAAAATTAATTAAACCACCAAGTCACTCTTCTAAAAACCCAATAAAACTAGATCAAATTAAAGTTAATGAAGTTGAAAGTGTATGTAAGAATGGACCTTAGGGAACGGAGGAACAGTAAAACGACAGAGAACAGTGTGTCTGGGCCCGAAAGGACGTTGCATTACTTAACAGGTCTCCCGCCCCCTTCCCACCCACCCCCCCGGCAAACCATCACCATCACTATTTACTGGGGTATCTCCAGATAGAATCCTACAACAAGTAAATGAAGAAACAGGACACCCAACGAATGAACAAAGATACAGAGAATTGATTGAACAAAGTTCAGTAAGATTATGTAACAAAAGTCTCGGATCATTTAGTGTGGATGATGAACAAAGTTCAGTAAGATTCTGCAACAAAAGTCTCGGATCATTTAGTGTGGATGATAAACAAAGTTCAGTAAGATTCTGTAACAAAAGTCTCGGATCATTTAGTGTGGATGATAAACAAAGTTCAGTAAGATTCTGTAACAAAAGTCTCGGATCATTTAGTGTGGATGATGAACAAAGTTCAGTAAGATTCTGCAACAAAAGTCTCGGATCATTTAGTGTGGATGATGAACAAAGTTCAGTAAGATTCTGCAACAAAAGTCTCGGATCATTTAGTGTGGATGATGAACAAAGTTCAGTAAGATTCTGTAACAAAAGTCTCGGATCATTTAGTGTGGATGATGAACAAAGTTCAGTAAGATTATGTAACAAAAGTCTCGGATCATTTAGTGTGGATGATGAACAAAGTTCAGTAAGATTCTGTAACAAAAGTCTCGGATCATTTAGTGTGGATGATGAACAAAGTTCAGTAAGATTCTGTAACAAAAGTCTCGGATCATTTAGTGTGGATGATGAACAAAGTTCAGTAAGATTCTGTAACAAAAGTCTCGGATCATTTAGTGTGGATGATGAACAAAGTTCAGTAAGATTATGTAACAAAAGTCTCGGATCATTTAGTGTGGATGATGAACAAAGTTCAGTAAGATTCTGTAACGAAAGTCTCAGATCATTTAGTGTGGATGATGAACAAAGTTCAGTAAGATTCTGTAACAAAAGTCTCGGATCATTTAGTGGGGATGATGAACAAAGTTCAGTAAGATTCTGTAACGAAAGTCTCAGATCATTTAGTGGGGATGACAAACCCTGAAAGAGTGAATGAACAAACGTAGATGTCTTATACAGAGGAAGACTTGCTTGTTTGTGTGTGTGGGCGTGTTGGTTTCCAGAGGATCAAGGACGCCAATAATGCGCTCACTTAGGGTAAATGATGAGCTCTAACTTTGTTTTCTTTCGCTTGCTTCTTTTAGAATTGCAGGAGCTGGTGTTTCAAGTTTAGAAGTGAGGAGATAAGAGCAATGAAGCCGTGATTGCGTCAGACTTAAATTGTCGCGATATCCGTTCTCATCAGTTCATCTTTTTTCGCTAGTTAAACTTGAGTCACATTATATGCTACAGAAGTCGAATATAAGTGATAAACAATTAAAGGTCTAATTGTACAGAGGGCTATAAAGAAAACCCATCCTTGTATTCTGTATATCGCAGTATACAGTATTATGAGTATATATATATATATATATATATATATATATATATATATATATATATATATATATATATATATATATATATATATATATATATATATATATATATAATGTTACAGTAAGATTTTGAAACCTGGGATTTCACGAAATCCCTGAAATTTTCGTGGAATTCGTGAAACCACCAATTCACTTAGGAACATCTGATCCCCGAGGGGGCTAGTACCAAACACTGTGAAACAGTGATTCATCTACACCGTGTCGCCATGTTTAATACTAACCCCTCGGGGATCAAATTTGATCAAATGCTCTTAGACAAACACATTACAATAGAATGAAGACATTTCCATCTCATCCAAAAATAAAAAAGAGAATACGGAGGAAAGAGCGCCTAATTGATGGGAAAGAGGAAACGAAAAGAAAAATAATTATTGTCTTGCTGTGAGGATCGAAATGGCAAGCCCTCAGGCAGTCTCTGTGGTCTTCGTAATCGTCCTCCTCGTATTCCTCTTCGTCCAAGTACTTTTCACCGGATTTAGCCACTTGTAGGAAATCATTATTCGCCTCAGTATGAAGTAAGCGTCTGTTACTTCGTTCCGCTTTTTCTCTTTTTATTAACTTATTTAATAAATAATCACACACGCAAATAAATATATATATATATATATATATATATATATATATATATATATATATATATATATATATATATATATATATATATATATATATATATATATGTGTGTGTGTGTGCGCGCGCGCGTGTCTACTTATGCATGTATATATATATGTTATTCATTGCATTGTAATTCTGACAAGTGGACGCATATTGTAATTCAGACTGTATCATAAGAGTCCCTTTTCGAGACGCTGGAAATCACGCCTCTTTTCTCTTTATTCTTCGAGTCGGCATTAGCGGGTGGGGATAGATTGTGTGTTCTATCCGTCCTTTAAATCTCGCTTTGCACCTGGAAATTACGTGCACCAAACAAGGATAACTATAGGTGCGCGCGAGATTTTTACAATTACAATGAGGTGGTTAATATTAGTCCACCCAAAACCTTGGAGAATATTCTTGCCTAGTTCTTGCGCTTCAAGAACTAGAATTTGAACTTCATGACTGACTTATTCAAAACAAGCACGTGCATTGTAAAAAGAACTTAAATGATTGGAAGAAATATGTATGTCTATATATACATGTACATATATGTATATATATATATATATATATATATATATATATATATATATATATATATATATATATATATATATATATATATATATATATAGTTAGTCTGCTAAGTAACGGACGACAATTGTTTCTCTTTCCTTCATGGATTTTGTCATTATTTATATGGTTCCACATTGTCGTGATTCAGTTATTATATATATATATATATATATATATAGCACTCCATTATTTCTCTTTCCTTCATGGATTTTGTCTTTATTTATATGTTCATTACGTTTCACATTGTATATGATTATATATATTATATATATTACACACACACACACACACACACACACACATATATATATATTATATATATATATATATATATATATATATATATATATATATATATATATATATATATATATATATATATGTGTGTATATATATACATGAAATTAAAATATTTAGGATCGTTTCTTTATAAAACTTTTAGGATGTGTACAAATGAAAATTAAAGAAATTTTGAAAATTTCTAGAAGTTGCATCATTGTAAAAATCATAATGGGAAAGAATCTTGATAATAAACAGCATATACATTTTTTCTCACGCTTCTGATCGCATCATTTAAGAAAATAAAAGTGTCTTAATGACTCAGTACGATAAAGGCGACGTACACCAACGGAGAAGCACGACATCAATATTATTTACTTCAAACGGCAGATGTTCCTTTAGGAATCGCTCCATGTCTTGACAGAGAAAAATAGTGCATCAGTGACGTATGAGAAAAAAAATCCATTGTTCACTTGGGCGTATTTTGGCCTCTTCTGGGAAAGAATTTTTTGGTTCATTAGGCGTCTCATGGATGAGTGAATGTTCAGTTTCACCCTACTCATCAAAGGTGATTGACCACATATGCCTGAAACATCGGTGTGTGTGTGTGTGTGTGTATATATGTATATATATATATATATATATATATATATATATACATATATATATATATATATATATATATATATATATATATATATATATATATATATATATATATATATATATATATATATATATATATATATATATATATATATATATATATTCCCAGCATAGTCGACCAATTATCAAATATGTAAAATTTGATAGCGTCAAAAGATGCAACATGGGTATTGTTCTGCCTCTCTGGGCACACCTGCCCCTCTCGTTAATCGCAGGGAAAATAGTTAAGCGACAGAAACAAGGCTTTGTTTAGAGTTAAGCAGTTCAGAGAAAAATTTTGATAAGCCAAACGGCCACAGAATAAAAAAGAAAATATAATTGGAGAGATGCCCTCTGAAAAGATACTCCCCTCAGTCAGTGGAGGGAGTATATACGTCTGGAGGCAGAACTGAAAATACAGGACAAGGAGTTAGCGTAAGTCTGAGAATGTTAGCGAAAGTGTTACTCTTTAGAATGTGTGGAAGCTAGTTGAAAGTTCATTGCGCTTACCAGTGTTGTTTCAAATGCAAATGATAACGTCTACACGACATAAGTGCTTCAGCGTCTTAGTTGAAAAATTTTAATTTGAGCACTAACAGTCAACCCGACTGTTAAACCGCAGAGAACGCATCCTCAAAATAACATTCTTCTTCTCGTTGGCAAAATAAAGAACAAATTTTCCGTGTGTCGAGCCCAGCCCCTGCGGGCTAAACTAACCGAAGGCGGAACAATTTGGATTTCGCCGGAAATGGCAGACCGCCATGGACCCATCCCTTACTCAAATCTTCTCAGTCTACGCAACGTCTTTCATTATCTCGTTCTCTTTATCACTTGTTTAGCGTTCTCACTATCTGTTTACTTTCCCGTGTCTCCCGGATCGTTTTAGTAAACTCCCTGGGTGAAGTCTTTGATATCAATGTTTTAATATGAAGGAGCTAAGTAATTTGTCTTATGCCACAGGTTTTGTCAAACCCATGTGTCTCAGGGAAATGTCACAGCACTGGGGTATATACTACACAAATACACACACAATATATATATATATATATATATATATATATATATATATATATATATATATATATGATATATAATTATACACATATAATATATAATTGTATATGTATGTATTTTATAGTATTTATATGATATATAAGTTTACATTTTAAATATAAGATGTGTGTGTTGAAGAAGATTTGTGTGTGCTTTTTATAGAAGTTTACATTTTAAACCTAAGATATGGTTGAAGAATATATATATATGGCTTATATATTTTATATATACATGGTATATATATATATATATATATATATATATATATATATATATATATATATATATATATATATATTTATATATACATATATACACACATATATATATGTATGTATATATACACATTTTCTCCCTTTGAAATGTAAAGTCCAGGTGTTAGCTTTTATCAGCAAGTATTTTATGGATGAGGTTGCCAGCCCCATGCAGTTCTCCATTTGGTCTATGACCCATGATGTTTGATTCACCGCTTAGGTCAAGAGGTACGACGGGATTCTACGAATAAAGCTTGCAAAAAATGCTCCAGGGAATCCGGAACCTCTTATTGATATATATATATATATATATATATATATATATATATATATATATATATATATATATATATATATATATATATATATATATATATATATATACATATATACACATATGTAAACAAACGCTTCTGAACTTGTATACGTAATTCCAGCAGATAATAGATATTCAAGTTAGTTGTGTAAATATGTATAAGTTATTTTTAATTCAAAGTCTGGGAATTTACCTGATTATCTCATAAAGTAGTCAGTAACGTATTCTGGCAAGCCTCTAGATCTAGTTCAGACAAAAAAATTAGTGCTGAACAGTGTGGAGTGTGGAGCCAGATTTCGACATATTCACTCGTTAATTACTACGTAAACTATTTTCTATTCTGTAAACTAACTGACGACCATTTTTATTGTTATTAGGCCGCATGGTTTCATTTATGGTTATAGGGTAATTTGCTGTTAATTTATATTGTTTTTCCTGGCATTTATCTAGTAATAAAATAATCAAGGCTAAATAAAAAAAGTAACTTTTATTTGGAAAAAACTCTATCATGAGCGTTCATAAGTGTTCTCAAGGGTCCACAATAATACAATTGTTAAAGGCTCGAGTAGAATTTTATAAAAGGTTTCGAACCCTTCTCTTGGTTCATCCTCAGTCAAAAAAAAAAGCTTTTATAGAATTCTACTCGAGCCTTTAACAATTATATTATTGTGGACCCTTTAGAACAGTACCTTTATTCTTATGAAACTTTTAGTTTGTTATTCTGTCTGGGTAGGGCTACCCTAAGAAATACCCATCTTTGTTTCCCTGCCCCAGAGGAGGTTAAAGTGGAAATTCTTCAATTGGAAAGAACGAGAAGTGTAATGGAATGATGAACCCATACATGGCCTTGACGCTCCAGTGCACACGGCAATTTTTTTAGAGCAAAAGGAGGTGGGAGAGGTGAATCAGGATCTAAGGACCTTGAAGTACTGGAACTTCATTTAGCGTCAACTAAAGTCAGGTTCAGGAAATGCCTGATGGAGGTTGGTCACATTTGATCTTAGGTCTTGGCGTCCGCTATGACTCGACGTGATGCTTCTGGCGTTTCTTGACAGACTTGGAGAGAAATAAGATGTAGTTGTTTGGATGGGTAAGATCCTGTCTATGAAAGGTTTTTTTGATTTGGGTATAAGGAACATGGACAAGGGGCACCGAGTCCGTTAGAGAAAGCTGTTTACCTACCGATCTGTAACCTCAGCTCTAGTAGCTGCGATGATAACTAAAAAGATAAAACTCAAAGTAACTTCAGGAAGAATAATACCCATCATAAGACATCTGGTAACAATTGGCATCCCTCAGTGGAAGTGAACAACGGAAAAATTTGCATAAAATCACAAACGTTCCTGATATTTCATTCAGTTATGGTGGTCCATACTTAGGCCATTTAAAAATCTCTTATTTAATACTTCAAGAGAGTGATGTTATGTATAACATCTCTCCCTTGAAGTACAAAAATAAGAGATTTTTTGTATGAAATCTCTGATTCTATTGCCATTTGGGCAGTTATAATCATGCACACTTGAAACGCTATTGAGAGAGAAATTGGGCGTTACAGAAACCGAAATAACCGGTATCAGCTAGAAAAGTTCACCCAGGCACAACACAAGCAGATCTCGCTGAGGAAGAACCAAGACAGGGTCAAGTGGAATGTGGTCTTCTGGTTCCCAATAGCAAGTACTATCTACCAGCAGAATGGGGAGAAGACAGGGAGGAGGGGGCGGGAGTTCAAGGACAACCAAGTTGATGCTTGACTGCAAACTCGGGCGTGTGAAGAGGCTGAGGACACAGGGAAAACAGAGTTAGGAAGTCCCTTGAATGCGAAATTGAACAGAATATCGGTGAGGAAAGCTAATGAAGCAGAGAGTTTATCTGACTCAAAAACTGACCAAGTTCAAGTGGTTACGAATACAGTGACAAATTACATAATTATCGCGAAGTGGATGGAGTTACATTTATAAAGGAAGTGATACACAACTCCAAGTTGCTGAAGACAAAAGAAATGATACTTGACTCCTAAACTTACCACGTGAAGGAGTTAAGGATACAATGACAATGGAGACACATAAATTGCTAAAAGATGGGACGCGAGATGAATGTGGATAAAAAAAAAAATAAATAAATAAACAAAGTGATACATGACTCATGACTCCGGAGTTGCGGATCACTCGTGATATAAAGAGATATAAACCTACTCCAAAAACGAGAAGGCATGCATGTCATAGAAGTAAAAAAAAAGTAGCAAAAAGAGAGATTCCAGTGCAGAATCGATTGATTGTGTTTTATGACCCGAACTAAAAAAAAAAAAAAAAAAGTGACTCTTGACTCAGTAGTGACTATCGAAGCAAAGCAAAAAAATGACGTTAAAGCTGCTGATATAAAAGTTCCAAAGTAAGAGCAATAGATGTGTTACTCTGATTAGCAGGAACGCACCAGCAAAGAGGGTTGTATTTGCCATTCCCAAATTAAGGAAAACAGCGATGTGAAACTATATATAAAGCTTGAACTCCTGTCTCTTCCGCTGCAGTCATAACAATGACTCGGATTTGAAATGCAGGCCATATAGCAATGTAGGAAATAGCATCACGTTTTCAGAAGCATGGCGCTTGCATTTTAATCACAGCGAGCGAGGAGTGATTCTGGAACTCTACACTGTAGAATATAACGAACAGAGTTTTAAAGATTTTTCGGCCATGAACAGAAAAGACGTGCTAATATGAAAACGTATGAACACTGAATAAAAGTTCATCATTGCTTTAACAAAAGACGATTACAAAAGATGACTCATTGCCACGAAAACAAAACTGTGCAAGAAAGACGCAGACTGGAAGCGAGATCTCATCAAAAATGAAGTTTCATCCCTGCCCAGTAAAGAAAAACGAAGACTAAAAAGTCGATGCTATTCCAAGGATGTGTTGCTATGGTGGTCCTGATCTTTTGTGACTCTGGGCCCCAAACGCAGCTACCTCGACCAGCACAAGCATATTCGAAGGCCCTTTGTTGGTCTTAGGCCTTGAGGATCACAAAGGCCTCTGGTTGCAGTTCGGAATGACGGCGTGGTACATCGTAATTGCCCAAATGCCCTCCTTTTGGATATAAATAAAACAAATTGACACTGTCCGCTTTCGTAAAAATGATCGAATTCACTCGTTTCTTCTTTTTCTCGCCTTGCACTGCCAGGTGAACCTGAGTTACCATATCGGAAATTTCTCGCTTAATTACTTTTCCTCCGGTGGAGAGAAATGCCGTTAGCGTTTTATTGTTGTTTCAGGAAGCTACATAAAATGCGAAATGACGGTGCAACGCAGGTAAATGGATAATTTGATGGACGGTCAGGACCTAACGAAGAACCTACGCATTTATTTCGGACTAGGCAGTCAGGCTACCCTGCTTTGGCGTTTTTGCGGGGCGGTCTTTTTTTTTTATGGAAGAGTGGGCCTGTACATAACCACACGTGACGCCTTCAACCACGCACATTCCCATCTTGACCACCGCTCCGAGAACATCGCCGTCGACGACATGAGGCTCACGGTAGGATTTGGTTTCTAACAGAGGGTCTTTGGGACTGACTGATCTTGAACTGTGTTCAGTTTTCCTCGCTACAGTTATATCCACATGGCAATGTAGATTTTTTAGGACTGTCGTAGACATGGAAGAGCATTGTATATATATATATATATATATATATATATATATATATATATATATATATATATATATATATATATATATATATATATATATATATATATATATATATATATATATATATATATATGAACTGACACGCGATTAAGTAGGATGAGATATGATGCCTACAACTGTGGGAGAGTAAGGTAGTAAGTGTGCTTTGTGAAAGTGATTAGGTATTTTACTAACTGCCTGGGCTTGGGTTTCTTCATACACATGCACACGCATATACATACATACATACATACATACATGTATATATGTGTGTGTGTGTGTGTTGTGTGTATATATATATATATAAATACACATATATATATATATATATATATATATATATATATATATATATATATATATATATATATATATATTTTATATATTGTATTTTTTGCAATATATATATCTCAATCAATAATTTTAATTGTATTTTTTTATTATTCCGAGTAACCGCAACAATTATTATAATAATAATTATTATTATTATTATTATTTATTATTATTGAATTGTAGTGAAGAAAGAGTAACCCTGAAGCTGATCTCGCAAAATATATAAAAAAAAACACTCATCAGGAACCTTTTGATATGATGAAATTTCACTCAAGTGACACAATTTTTTCTTCGAATTTTTCTTATTCGTCAAAAGGAAAGATAAACATACAGGTGCCTCTGATTGGTGTGTTTTCATCCCAGTTTCATTACAGGCAATGACATTGTGTGTTTCATGCTAATTATGCAGTGGCTTTGTTTAGTTTGGTATAGTTTCATTTTCTAGTTTCGGTAACTCCCGGTTAACCTGTTGACACGTAATTTTCGTTTCCGTAAATATTATAGAGCAGTCAAATTTAATGCATAACTTAATTCCGGTACTCTTTACACGCATATACCAAGTTCTTTGTTCCCTCACAGCTCGGATACAGATTACTGCAAAATGAATCTCTCTCCTTTTCTTTTCGTTTACTGACTTTCTTCGTATCTTGGGGTGTCGTATCCAGTACAGCTCACATTACAAAAACTTGTAAACAAATCCTTATTTATACATACATACAATACATACGTGTATACAGTATTAACTCTCCCCGAAAGCGGGTTTGGGGGGGGGGGCTTCGAGGAAAAAACAAAACAATTGTCACTTCTCACTCATATTTCAACTCCGTACACCCACAATGAAGGCTTTATCTGCAGTGCCTACGTAGAATTGCTCTAAAAATACTGGAAAAAGACAAATGCCTATGAACATGAGGCTGCGTAGTGGTCGTTGGCAAAACTTGCCTCAGCTTTTGCATCTTTCATGGTAAATTATTTCTTCCCATTTTTATATCATTCCGTCAGCTATTATAACCTTCAAGGCCAGAATCGCAAGATTTTAAAATAAATTTTGCCTCATCGTTTCCTCGTCATTTGTGACCCATATTTGCTTGAAGCACGCTCCATTCTTCAGCTGTTACAAATTTTCCTAAACTGCAAACTGTTTTTTTTTATCTGTTTATAATCAGAGCATCTTATGTACGACGAATCGAAATCGTTGTCATGCTATTTTAAGATAGCATTTGAAGATGCGTGTCTTCTTGCGTAGTATGAATGTAAAGGACCTCTGTATTCCGACTGATCCTACTACGGCAGCCTGAACGCGGGCGAATGAGAAGAGGAAGCAAGGAGTAAGCTGTGTGAAAAGCATTGATTTATCCATAAAGACAAAAATGACGGTAATATTAGAGAGGATCTGCGTCACATATAATGTCCGAGTTCGAGCCCAGGGACCGTCATTTTGCAAATGCATTAAACAAAAGTAAAATCTGAGCTTGTGAGGCCAAGGAGTAATGGTAAGAAAAATTAGGGCCGCACAAAATGAAAGTTAGTCATTTCTTTCAATTACTATTATTATTATTATTATTATTATTATTATTATTATTATTATTATTATTATTATTATTACACTGTAAAAAAAAAGGACACTAATTTAGGAAGGAATAGCGTCGACAAATCCAGACCGTAAGGACGTTACGTACCATACTGAACTTTGGTCATAGGTAACTTCATTGTACATACTTGCATAGTTTGAAAAGATCAGTTACATCTCATGCAGGAGACAAAATCATTTTGCCGGTAAACTTTGCGTAAGCGCCAGTTCTTTTATATTCGTTGAAGAAGAAGGCTAGATGATATGATATATCAAAATTGCTACAAACTGTTAGGATTGGAATTGTTCCCCCAACAGAAAGCAAGAGCAGTGACATTGTAAAAATTTAAATAACTTTCTAGAGCCAAAGAAGTATTTACTGCCAACTGCACTATTGTTTGTTCGTTGTGGAAGCTGTATATGTAAGATTTAGTTCTGAAAATTTTTTCCCATAGTAAATGATGCTAATGAGCTCCATTTAAGATATTCACACAAAAATCCAAATAATCTGCATAATTATTTTTTACTTTGTCCAAAATATAAATAAGATGTTGTGAAGACAGTTATCTATCAGTCAGTGCCTATCAGTGCCAGTGATTTTATTCAAATAGTTTTTACTGAAAAATTATCGGCAATGTCAACTCAAGGGATATGATAACAGGAATCAGTTTGTTTACAAAAAAAGTAATTGGAGCCTTAAAACTAACTATTTAAGGGAATCGGAAGATCCAGCCATCTCATGTATTGATTTTGTTTTACAGATACTTTTGTTAATACTGGGGCTTTCAGCTGCATGGGCAGCTGAAGAGTCTCCTGTAGAAGCGCCAGAAAAGGACGATACTTCAGCTGATAAACCAGCCGCAGCAGAAGAAGATGCTACTCAGCGTGATAAACGGCACTATTTCTTCCCCTATTTCCCAGAATATGGTTTCAGTAGGGGACACCATGACCGCCTTCCAGATGTGATTGACACGGCACCAAGAGCCTACCACCGTTATTATGGACACGGATTTAGACCCTCCTTCAATCCCTACATGTATGCTCATTTTTATCCTTACCATCCATTTTATAATCCTCGTGGATTTCTCAACGGAGGTCATAGATGGTCTGCAGCTTATATCTCTAGTCAAGGATTTGGAGATGATTGTTCTCGTTTCCCACCACATTCACACGGATCTGGTCAGCCAGGACAACCTCCTCTTGGCACTGGCACTGGCCAAGGGACACCCCCTGGTATTGGCGTATCAGGTGTGCCCCCAGATTCTTCAGCTGCAGGCAGTACAGGCATAGGGTTCAATGGATCACCCTCTTTTGGCACTGGAGGACCTGCAGGAAGCCCCGGTGGCTTTGGAGCACCTGGTAGCTCTGGCAGTTTTGGAGCACCTGATGGCTCTGGTAGTTTTGGAGCACCTGGTGGCTCTGGTAGTTTTGGAACACCTGATGGCTCTGGTAGTTTTGGAGCACCTGGTGGCTCTGGTAGTTTTGGAACACCTGGTAGCTCTGGTGGTTTTGGAGCACCTGGTAGCTCTGGTAGTTTTGGAACACCTGATAGCTCTGGTAGTTTTGGAGCACCTGGTAGCTCTGGTGGTTTTGGAGGAGGAAGTGGCACAGGCTTTGGAACAAGTGGTGGGTCTGACTTTGGGTCAGGTGGTGGATCTGGATTGGGGTCAAGTGGCTCAGGCTTTGGATCAAATGGTGGGTCTGGATTTGGGCCAGGTGCCTCAGGTTTTGGAACAAGTATCGGATCTGGAAGCTCAGGTTTTGGATCAAATGGTGGGTCTGGATTTGGGTCGAGTGGATCAAGTAGTGGATCTGGATTTGGATCAGGTAGCTCAAGTTTTGGATCAAATGGCGCCTCTGGATTTGGTTCCAGTGGCTCAGGTTTTGGATCAAATGGTGCCTCAGGATTTGGGTCCAGTGGCTCAGGTTTTGGATCAAATGGTGCCTCAGGATTTGGGTCCAGTGGCTCAGGTTTTGGATCAAATGGTGCCTCTGGATTTGGGTCCAGTGGCTCAAGTTTTGGATCAAATGGTGCCTCTGGATTTGGGTCCAGTGGCTCTAGTTTTGGATCAAATGGTGCCTCTGGATTTGGGTCCAGTGGCTCCAGTTTTGGATCAAGTGATGGGTCTGGATTTGGATCAAGCAGCTCAAGCTTTGGATCAAATGGTGCTTCTGGACTTGGATCAGGCTCTGGTGGGTCTAGCTTTGGCTCTGAAAGTGGATCTAGTTTTGGATCAAGCGGTGGGTCGGATTTTGGAAGTGGTTCAGGCTTTGGTTCTTCCAGTGGCTCTGGCTTTGGTTCTTCCAGTGGGTCTGATTTTGGAAGTAGTTCAAGCTTTGGTTCAGGTGGATCTAGTCTTGGAAGCGGTTCAGGCTTTGGCTCCAGTAGTGGGTCTGATTTTGGAGGCAGTTCAAGCTTTGGTTCTTCTAGTGGATCAGATTTTGGAAGCAGTTCAAGCTTTGGTTCAGAGGGATCTGGTTTTGGAAGTAGTTCGAGTAGCTCTGATTTTGGAAGTAGCTCAGGCTTTGGTTCTAGTGGTTCTGATTTTGGAAGCAGCTCAAGCTTTGGTTCTTCTAGTGGCTCTGGTTCGGGAAGTGGTTCCGGCTTTGGCTCTTCAGGTAGTTCTGATTTTGGGAGCAGCTCAAGCTTTGGTTCTTCAAGTGGGTCTGGTTTTGGAAGTGGCTCCAGCTTTGGCTCTTCTGGTGGATCTGACTTTGGAAGCAGCTCAGGCTTTGGTTCTTCTAGTGGATCGGACTTTGGAAGCAGTTTTGGCAGCTCCAGTTTCGGGTCAAGCGATGGGTCTTCCAGCGGCAGTAGTTTCAGTGGCTTTAGTAATGCCCTCAGCACGAGGGATACAAGTTCTGTGAGTACTACCGACAAAGAACCCCAAGAGAAGCCTGCAAAGGGATCTGAACCCCAAGAGAAGCCTGCAAAGGAATCTGTAACAAGCGAAAAACCCAAAAAGGAAACTGCTCCTTAAACATGTTAACTGATCTCTCTAGCATTAATGTGTAAAGTATTAGACTGGAAGCAGTTACACGACGACTGCGTCTGCCGTGAACATATCTGATTATTTACTCTTGCCTTTGCTTCATAGTTGGCGAACAGGAAAGTGTCTTCCACTGGCTGAGGCTTGATAGCACCTGTGATGATTATCTAAGTGAACCCTACCTATTGTTCCTTTTTTCTCCTCCTTACTGCACTGGGGAGCATCTCCCGCCTATTGCTTTACCTTTTTATTTTGCCCTGAGAGATTAAGAAATCAGTATAACACTTGCCTCCAAGTTGTTACCACTTTGTGTGAAGAAAAGAATATTGCCATTTTCAGTACCGTCACTGAAGAAGGATGATGTCCGAAATGGTGCAAACGTTGGCATTCTTTTCATGAATAATCAACCAAAACTTCATATGTGATAATAATGTTTTAGGGCATTTATTGTATTATATATGACTATATAGAATAAACGATTTTCTTAAAATTGTGTCATTTAACCCAACACGCAATTGTTATCCCAGCTGATTCTTTCTCTAATATGGCTATTGTATAATTTATAATGGGGTATATATTGATGGATTCTTTGTTGATAAATACCCAAAAACGTGGCTCAACAATGAATGAAAATTCAGCCTGAAATTGTACCTAAAGATTTATTATTATTATTTTTATTAAGTAGTCAAACTAGACCACTGAGTCGTGCTGTTAGACTATAGGGCTACCATGAAGGATTTTTAAAATTTTTGTTAAATAAGAAATGACATTAGAAAATGTAACCATTGAGAAGTTGGATTGCTAAATGAGGAGAGAGCAATGGAAGCACATTGTAAGTAAAATAAAGAAAGCAGTATAGCTGAGGCCTAGGAAGGGATGCTGCATACAACCTCTAGTATGGGCTACAGCTTGTTGTGGAAGGCGCTCTGTTAGTGTTACCCATCCCATGTGTTTAATAATGGAAGAGGAAACTTAAGAAAGGCAGTACTGAGACCATTTTCATGCTGATATCGTATTAGTCCAAGACGACCAAACATTCGCACGACACTTGAAAAAAAGCTTTCTCAGAACAGACTGCCTACGTGTGCAAAAAAGATCAGTAAATAATTGTGGATTAATCGATAACTTTGTAAATGCGAACACACAAAAACAGCAGTGTAAGTGTGAAAACATAAGGCAGCGGGAACGCCAACTGTATACGTTTTCTGTACACATACGAAGAATGATAGTCATTATGTTGGGATCAGAATGACAGTAAACTAAGGCTAAATGGGGAAGAACGGTAGCATTTTCAAGTTTAGGGAAGATTTTAAGCAAATAAACAGGGAAAAATGACTAATATAATGGCTGCTTATACTGTACTCTTCCCAGTTACGTAAAGGAATTGTGGTGTTGAAGGACAAATCTACCACTTTTAAACCTGATAAAGAGGCTGTGTCATACAGCCTGGGGAGTTGACAAATCACCCATGGTATTATTGTACAAAATACTTGTAACTGTTCTATCCAATTTCAGTCATGAAATACAAATACATATCATTTACCAAAAAAATTTTGCATATAATCCTGGATATCACAAGCAGCATGCAGAACAATGCATGAAGTAAGGGATAACACCACACGTTTTATACTGATGGTTAAAATCTCCATCAAATTTAGGATTTGCTACAGTCTCATTTAATGAAACAAGACAGTTTTCTTTTACTGTCTGAAATATGGTCAGCAGTTGAATAAAAAATGAAAAAAAATTTTAATTTTCATTGACACTGTAAGCGGTTTAGAAGCCCTTCTAAATTTTGTCTTAAAGATCCTTTTGTTCAACAGCTTAGGCTTTTATTCCACAAATTATATGAAGCTAATATAAATGTAAAAATGTTGGATCTAATTATGGTACTGTACCGAGGTTAAGTTAGATATAACTGTTCCTTTCTATGAATTTTTTTTATCTTTACAACATATGATGCTTGTCCTTCTTCTGTCTGGACTGGCACTGTTAGCTCATGTTAATGCTGGACTTGCCTCTCTAAGAGGAAGAGGCAACAGGTGAAAACAGTTATTCCTTCAGGATATGATGCAGTTCTAGGTAACACAACATGCTTTGGATTTCTACCTGCATCATGATTCTGATTGGATCCTCCAGGGACAGTGAATTCCTGCATCTTGGAACTAAAGGAGAAACAGTCTCAGTAGAAAAGAAAGAAAAGAAATTGAAGTTACCTCTATCAGCTGCTAAAGCTGCTCCTGTATATGCCCAAGGAGTAAAATATATAAGTACAGCATGAGCTAGCTCATTGTGCAAGCATCATCATCCAAGGGAGTGGCAGAGGGTAGGGGTGGAGCCACACTGGCTGCAGAAGCAGAACTTGGAAGCACTGCCCATGGCCCTGGTAAACCTAAACCTAAACCTGTACCAGGTCAGAGAGAACTGCTGCAATGCTGAGGACACAGAGATGTCTGCTAAAACACTCCTAGTTCATCTCGTAAAAGACCTCGTGTTTGAGATAGGATCTTTAATGAAGGTGGGCAATTACTGCAAACAGAAGTGAGAAATGAAGACCAACCTGACACCACACAACTGATGAGGCGCTATGCCAGGGTCAAACATATATGCAGGGACTTGCAAAGAAAACTTACACATTCACTCAGTCATCTCAAAAACAAAAATTGGAGATACAAGAGCAAACAAATACAAAATACAAACACACAGATAACAATAAAGGAAATCAATTTACAGATGCAATGAGGCAAAAGCATAAAAAAAAAAAGAGTAAGTTACACAAAAGGATCAAAATACACAATCATCTACAAAATAGGCAAATCGTAATTGAAAAGGGAAAAATACGAAACAAACTGTATAACCCTCAAAATAAACCTAGAAGAAAATAATGAAATTTGGTCGTTAAAACTGAGGCAAAATACTAACGCAGAAATAAAGTAAAGAAAGAACAGGCTTATTGCCTTAACTTAGAAAAATTAATCCTGCATGTAAATATATATAAACCTTAAGTAAGCTGTATGGAATTGAACTTCAGAATATTACCTAACTAGCTCACTGTTTGCAGTCATGTCATCTTCCCAACACCAGTAACTCTTATTAACAAACAATTAGAAAAAACAGAAGTCTCAGAAAAACCAATACTAACTGAAGCATGACAGAATTATACTCTAAATTAAGCAAGAAAAGTGCACAAACAGTAACTGGTCAGACAGATGGTGAAATCCATGAAGCTAATGTTGATGTCTGTCAAGTCAAGAGTTAACTAATTTTTTATGATCCTGGCAAAAGAAAGGCAAAAGGTATTCATTAATGATCTCTGGAATTCTGTGAGCTGTTGTAAACAGTTTAAACTCAAGATAAAGCAGCAACTGTTGGAAACCGAGGGAAAACATGAAGAAAACATAAGGGGTGTCTTGCATAAAAATTTGAACACAATGTTAACTTTGTAAAGGTCAGCACTGAATGAGCTCAACACCTACTTGTGATATGCAGCCGTAATCTTGAATTAAATAATATGAATTCCAGGGTGTTATCATCCCTTGACATATGCAATAACCATATCAAAGCAGGAAAAGGAATAATTCACCTTAATCCTTGAGAATTTATTTACATTTAGTTACAAATACAAAAACAAAGTGACACCTGTGACTGGAATCCACTTGAATTCAGTACTAAGAGATGAGACCTATCTGGAATATTACATATTTTAACTCCAACGGTAGTGGGCATAAGCTCTATTTGCTTCGCACTGTCTATGTAGATCCTGCTTCTTCTTCACAATCCTACCCTGTAATACAGAATATCATTTGGTTAAGACCAGCAGTAAATGCAGAAAAATACAAAATCTAAGAAGTGCTGTGTAACATGTATCTTACTACTTAGTGGCATGCTATGAAAAGGTATGGCTAATTTTAAATAGTACTTAAAACTATGTAAAACTTAACTGATGAATAAGTAAGATAATGTTCTAAGGTAATGATAGTAATGCTCTTGTGACACTGAAGCGTTTCTATCTTAGATTCTATGGAACATCCCTATGACTGGACCTATAAGCATGTCTTATTTATTGCATTATATTGTTACTGTAGTGCATTTTCATGTCATTAAATATATTATTGGCACTTTTCTTTCACTTTCCAATAATAATCCACCACAAACCATCTGCTGATCAAATTTCAAGCCAGGTAGGCTAAAATACAGATTGTTAGTATCCAGATTAACAAGGTGTCATTATATTTCCTTAAGGTTTAACTGTAAGTGCTTTAGTTATCTTCTACAACCTTATAACTTCCCTGACGGGTTGTAAATCCGTTACCGACAAGTCAGGGGTGACTTTAGTCTTCATCTCTGTCCATATGTCTGTTAATGCTTATCATGTCACTACAGCTTCCAGATTCTTGATGAGAGATCGGCTGTTTGTCTGTCCAACAGCATGTCTGATGGACAGACCATCAAGCACAGATGTGCATAAAAGATCAACCATCTGTTTGTGTGTCACTGTGTCTATCACACTTGCACTTATAACTCCTACACAGTTGAAGGGATTTCAGTGTATTTTGTTATAAAGGTAGACCATGCCTAGATGTGAATGGAGAATGTCAATCTGTCTAACCATGTAATCACAATTCCTCCCACATTACTGAAGGCATTTTGGTCAAAATTGTATAATGTCAATCTGCCTAACCATGTAATCACAATTCCTCCTACATTACTTAAGGCATTTTGGTCAAAATTGTATAATGTCAATCTGCCTAACCATGTAATCACAATTCCTCCTACATTACTGAAGGCATTTTGGTCAAAATTGTAGACCATCATGCAAAGGTGTTCACAAAGGAAGATCATTAGTCAGTTTGACTGAAAGGATTTAAGTCAAACTTGGTGCAAAGGCAGACCATCATCCATATTCATGTAGACAGACTGTTCATCAGACTGTCATTGTGCCTATCATGCTTACCTTGCCACTGCAAATCCTCAAACAAAATCGATTTTAGGCCTACTTGATGAAAAAGTGGATCATCATACATGTGCATGAAGGGAGACTGTCCTTCTGTATATACATCAGTGTCTGCAATGTTTACCTAGGCATTGCAGCTTCTTGAAGATAGCTGAAGGGATTTCATTCAGACTTGATACAAAGTCTGAACATCACATTTGCATGAAGGGAGATCACCTGTTTGTCTGTAGTCAGTGTGTCAGTCATCCTTACACTGTCACTGTAACTTCAACAAAGTTGAATTGATTCTAGTCATATTTGGCATAAGGTAGGAATCATGCACTGATATGCACAAAAGGAGATTGGCTGTCTGACAGCCATCATAACTCCTACATGGTTGAAGACATTTAAGTTAAACTTGGTACAAAGGTGGGTCATTATGCATAATGTTGCATGAAGGGAGATTGTCTGTTCACCTGACTGCCATCACAATTCTCACATGGTTAAGGAACTTTGCCAAAAAAAAGGTAGAATTTACGTACTGTATCCTGTATGCATGTACACAATTTTAATATTTTCAGCCAAACTTGATACACAATTAGACCATCAGAAATATTTGTGCAAGGTGGAGGATAAAATCTATGAGTCCGTCACTTTTGTACTTTTACATTATTATCTAGTGACTTTGCCAAAAAGGTGATATTTGTTTCCCATATTCTGTATATTTTGTACATAACTTTAACCTTGGCCATAATTTTTGAGCTGTAAGAGATAGACTTCATATTTGACATGCATTCTCCACTAACGAAGTCCTTTCATATGACACCAAGGTTTTTGACCGAATGACCTTCACCAAGACCTTTATTTTAATCCTTTCATATGGTACCAAGGTTAATAGCTTTGTAATGGTACCAAGGTTAATTGCTTTGTAAACCTTAACTATAACCTTTATAGAAAAAAATTACTGCCATCAGTGGTGTTCATGTTTTACTAACATCCTTCCAGGAGAAAACGATCAAAATGATTTACCTTTGAGGAGTTTGTCAGGGGTTCGTAGGGGGACGAGTTGCTTTAATAATGCTCTCAGAATGCATATTTACATTGCAAACATCAGTAACTGCCTCTAATATCAGACATTATTATATTGCACTATATTACAAATTGACCTTAACAAGGTAAAATTACTTTCATTAACATTAAATTCTCAGTAGACTACAATGTACTCGCTCTATTTATGCACATCTACTGACCACTTCTACAGAGATAAGTAAATGAGTATGGGAGGATAGGTAAATGAGTATGGGAGAGAGTTCACTGAGCTTTGCATGTTGCAAACAGAACCAAAAAGTTGTATTAGTTGGATAACTAGATGAAAAGAGACCAAAAGGAATGGATGAAAAGCACAAGGCAGAATGCAGTGCAGCTGGGAGCCAATGGAACACTGCAAAGAAAACTTCAGAATAATCGTGTGTGCTCCATAAGACACACAAAGTGACAACCCTTATGGTTTTATGCAGTATCATGATCTCCAGCTTAGCCTAGGTCTTGCCCAGAGCAGTCAGTCTTGTTAACCTACTGGTTTTGGCCACGAAAACCCTCCCAAAAAATAGAAGATATGACAAGACTACTCTTTCGTAAATATCAGTAGGAATCTTCTAGACTTATCCCATGATGATCCTAATAGTATTTGTGGTTGGAACAAAGTGAAGTGGTGAGCTTCTACTGTCGGTCTTAAGCATATCCAGAGTCTTAAAAATAATGTCTCAGTCTGTGGTTTGTCTTCAGGATACCAAATCACATTCTTGAGTAATTTCTGGTCTCATGTTGACAGGTTATGACAGTGCCCTGGTCTTGCACAAGTCCAAAGTCCCAGTTCTGTGCCTAGGTCTTTGCCAGAGCAGAGCCATTCTTATATCTCCTGGTTTTATAGATATGGCATGAGTATATTGTGCATTACTGTTAGCATTGGTTTTGTTTAGTAGCTTAGTCTTGGTAATGACCTAAATTCAAACATGTGTAGTCTCTTGGTTTCAGTTACAAAAATGTTGTCATGTCACACACATCTGAAGGTCATATGATATGCTCTTAGTGATGTTCAGTGTACTGTACCTGCAATGTTCTGATTCATCCAACTACTTTGTCTCTATTTCTTTGGTGTGCACTTCCCTTTTGATGCTTTAGGCATGCTATATCTGGTTTAGTGAGACAGAGGAAACTCAATCTGGGTGTTTACCATTACTGTACATAATACTTTAACAAAATAATGCAGTAATCAATTTGTTCTCAGAGGAAATTATTACATCCCCAGAAACACTGACGATTAATGCTAAAATTAAGTATCTACAGCGCATCACCTACTTCTGCTAAGCATTGTGGTATGGCTACAGTAGTCAGGGCTAAGAGTTATATTTTTGATGTTCCCACAATAATGCCTCTGCGAAGTGCTAATAAGACTCTCAATAGAAATTCAAGATAACAATGAATGTGTCTATAGGTTTGTGTATTATATACGTGATAGATATCATCACAAATGTTTTTAAACCAAGTTTTCCTTTCATGAGGGTATAAGTGTGTTTTATATAATGCATAATACCACCACATACCTGAGAGTAATACTTAATACCAAATATAATAGTATATAAATGTCCTTTACCTTTAAATAAAAAAATATTACTTTGCATTTATATAAAAAATACTAGGAAAATTATACTTACCTCATTCATTGATGCTTCTATAAGTTCTCTTGCAAGCTTTTCTGCAAACTTGACAGTTCGGCCCTTATCTCTGCCAGCTTCAACCAGCCATCGCATTGCTATGAAATATGATCTCTTCTCTGTTAATGGAACTGGAACCTGAAAAAATTCAAAATCATAAGTCTTCCATATCCAAAAACAATGTTGCCTGAATAACCCACTTAAAACACGTGCTATTCTTCACTTAAATTGATCACAACACCAGTGATTTTTCTTCTTATTTTAGTAACCAATACTACAAAAAATTCAATGCTCTCATCATCCACAAGAATAAGAAAGAAATTATCAGTTTTCTCTATTATTCGTTATATTCAAACTGACGCTATGTAATTCAAGTTATTAAAAAAAGGGGGGGGGATTAATGGGTTAAGCCACTGACTAAACCACTTTTCGTTAATTCATTCTTGTTGGAAAGAAAAGCAAAAGCAGTAACAATCCAAATGTGAGAGATGTTTTCCAAGAAGGAACAAATATATCAAACATGGAGCTTTATAATTTGTGACACAGAAGTAAATCTTAATTCTTGGGAGGGCATTAGCCAATATGAACTGTGACCTCTTGTAGGCAGATTTCAATAAGTGTTCATACAGAATCTCCATCATCAATGTTTTACATCAGGTTTGGGTTTCATGGGGCTAGACATTTGCTATGGGAATGAAGTTGATTTGTGTTTCCAATAAAGAATAGATTTAAAGGGAACAAAAGAGAGAGTAGTGGGTAGAAGAACTGGCTTGGAACCACTGAACCTGATTAAAAACTACAATATTTAAAAGTGACTGCAAACCAGCAATGGCAATGAAAATTATGAAGTACAAAAAAGAGGAACACACCATGAAAGCCTAGAATTGTGTAAGACCACTATTAATCTGCTGTGTTTGTATTTACATTATATGCTGTACAATATTCTTCCATTTTGATTTTACTTTCTCAAATTTGGGTACAGTACAGTACATACAGCTTGAGTATTCATTCTATCTGTTCATCATGACTTTGAAGTTCAAGTTCCTTTCCTATAACACTTGCTCCTTCATTGTTGCATTTGGTTGTTTTGACTGATTATTCATAAGAAAAGAAGGTAATTTATTTTATATAGTGTGGAAGACAGTATCTAATTCTTCCTAATCTGCGTTATTCATACATGAAATCTGTTGCAAGTTATTTTTTATTCACTATGTGAAAACATTCTAAGGGAACAAAGTGACCAGCAATAAAATTACAAAGGAAGTTCAAATTCAGTAAAAATATTATGAACCAAAATAAGCAAACAAAAAGTAGCATGGTCATGGAAGGAACTTAAGCCCTTGACAGAGGGTATGGTACAGCCAAAGTTTGAGAGCACAGAGATAACCAATTTGTGAAAGGAAAAAGGTGTGGCACTTTAAATGATGCAATATTATAAATACAATGGTGACACTTATGAAAAATGATTTAACAACAGGACATCAATATCTCCAAACAAAAAAAAAAAAAAAACAACAACACCAAAGTTACCTCCTATGAGTTTTTCATTTTATGGAAGGAGAAAATCATCAGATACTTAAGGAGAACAAAACAGATTAAAAATTGTCATACATCATATATACCAAGTTCTTTACCTGATATTTTATGCCACCACGCTTAATAGGAGTTAACTGAAGAACAGGTCTGCAATTTTCTACAGCTTTATGAATTATTACAACAGGATTTGTTTCAATTTTTTCTTTTTCTTCGTCTGTTTCAGCTTGATGCTTCTTCTTGAGTTGGGTATGTTTGATACATTCAAATGTCTGAAAGCAAAAAACTTATTACTACACAGACAGGCCATGTTTGTGCGATACAATGCCCCAGCCAAAAAAAATTCCAATGTTAACCTTTGACCTCACACTGCATATAGGCTTCATTAATGGGATATGCATGGTAAAGTTGGATCCTCATTTCACCACTGATCTCTTATTAATTTAAAATTATGAACTTTCTGTTCAGGTTTGTGCCTGGAAATCCACCCAGACAGAGAGACAATCTTCAAAATAAATGAGGCATTTCCATGCGAAAAAGTGCACAGGAGAGAAGAATGGTATGAATTTATGATCCAATAGAAATTCTGAGAGAACAATCAGAAGATATATTCTTCATCAACCACCTCTGAATTTCATCATATTGTGCAGTATACATACAGTACATGGATATACATACACACATATACATTACCTCATTAACTAGATCTCTTGCTAGTGCACGTTGTCCTGTTATCATCACATAGTTTGTAAATTTCCTGTAAAAATAAATTATCATCAGAGCCTGGAAACAAATTCAGTGCATTTGTATATTTATAAATATATAGTACATGCACCACATATTGTCTATAATAATATCTATTCTTGTATAATTACAAAATTATAACCAGACTACTACATTACAGTAATCTGGTCTATTTTTATAGAGCTGGTTATCATTAGCAATTTACAACTTGGCATGGATTATTAAAGAACAAGTTATGTTCGACACATGACTTTGAGTGAGTCAAAAGCAAAATTGCAAGAACATTAACATGGAAATGTGATGTTTTCCTTGAAAGTACCAGCGCAGTTTACTAATGCTCTGCACTGTACACCAATCATTTCAGGTTTCTTCTAACATCTGTCCCTGCATTTCAAAATAGCGAATATTTTGAGGGTGTATATGCAGTTATGAAGTTTAGGAAATTTGTTTCAATGAAGTTTAGGAAATTTGTTTCACCAATCTTAGATCGGGTCTTTGAGCCCTGATTAATTTTATTATTTGCAGCAATTTAAGTTGCAGTGTGACAGGATATGTATTAGAAGGAGAATGTGTCCTGGGTGTTAATAGGTGAAGATAAATTTGTATGGTTCAACATCTCAGTGGACTGAGTGTTTAGATAACAAAAGTGTATGTTAAGTGGCACTAGAATTACCAAATAGCAAAAAATCTTTTTTGGGTACAATTATGGTGTCTTTCTACAAATGTTTGTGTCAAAATTTGCTGCCATGAGGGTTCCCCTAGTGATTTGTAGAGGACTTTTTGTAGACAACTGGTGAAATGATAGAGGAGTTTGGTTCAGGGCATTACATTGCATAAAAAAGGCCTGTAGCCCCTCCTGCAAAGGCATTGTTATCTTGATGGTGGAATAGTTCTAGGCAAGAGCTAGGATATTTTGCATTTATAGCATAGTATATATAACGAACAGTTAAGCTCTTCAGAGGTTGGTTTGATGTTTTGGGAAATGATACAGTATTTGTATGACTTCCATCAGCCTTGTTGTAACTGGAAATGTGGGTTTTATAGCATAATGAAAAAGTCTTTTGTGCTGTTGTTGTAGCATTTATCAAGGATACTCAGTTCCTGTACTCATTGTGTATAACAACTTAAGGAACCACTACCTGAAAATCAGTTTCTCTCCAAGTGGGACAGCGTGTGAACTGAAATAGAGTTGAGATAACATTGGGGTATTCACTACCTCCAGTGCTACAGATTTTTACATAAATAATAATGAATCCTTCTTTGCAAGACTTTGCCATGGCATACAAGGAGGGCAGGCAGTGTTCAGTTCAGTATGTTCCTCAAATGGAAACCCCACATTCTTACAAAGATATTACTTACATACCTGCAGTCAAGATGAAGGGCACTTGCTTTTACTAAACTGTACTATAGGTTCCATGAGATAATTTATAATGCTTTTGGCATGATTTTCTGATTTACCTTTTTTTTTTAACCTCACATTCTCAAGGAAATTCATAAAAGAGAAGGTAAACCATACTAGTTTTTACAAATTTAGGAAAACAGCTGTGAAGTATGAGTGATTATATTGCCACTCAAAATGAAGTGGACTAAGTTTGAAGAAATCATTATATTTTTTTTATGTTGATCCCCATGCCTGTACATACTCCAGTCCAGTGCAAAACCTAAATCTGTTATATTCAAAATATGGGGAAAAACCACATCTCTTTTATTTTTCATATTTATGAAAGTAAAGTTAGTTTAAATCTATTTTTTAGCATCTCATGTTGAAATCCCAACTAATGCTATGACGTGTATGGAAGGGTGGTAGTCTTGGTGAAGATATCCCCACATATTAATCACTACCTCTGGTTAAAAGCTTATACATGCATGAAAGTTGTCTCCAGATTTGAAAGACAAAAGACACTATTGCAAAATAGTGGCACCCTGTTTCTGTTCAAACATATTTTAAAGCAATGATTTTCTAATCTTGATCATTTCAGATTAGTTTTATAGACCTAAACGTAAGTAAACTTCCACTTTTATTACTTACCTAACAATTGGGTCATAAAAGATTGAACTGGTCTGGTTTGTTAGTGCAGCTTTCACTGGAGTGAACTGTCGTTCAGCAAATTCTCCGCTTTCTTTTAGTTTTTCTTGATCTTCTAATCTGAATGTAGGTTCAATAAACCGAGGAGAATACATACTGTATGATCTCGGGAATACATTTTTAAATCTGAAAAAAAAAAAAATATCCAGGACTCAGAAAGAAGCAGCAAAAATAAACATATGAATTACATTAATACAACAGGCAATATTTTTATTAAAGTCTGACACTCATGATACAGTGTTAGAAAACTGCATATCATACAAGTATAATTTTTTTTTTTTAAGTAACATTTAACCACTGTGCGGTATTGCAGAATCTGTTCTTGAACATTCTTTCTATTTATTATGTGATGATGTCATGAAGCTTATATTTTCTTTTAATATGTATATAGTTACACTGTAGTCAAAGTTGTGAAAGGTTGTAACTATTTCTTTGTCCCCGAAGTTGACAAAGCCTACCCATTGTCATGAAATGAGGTGCTTAAGCTTCCATTAATGGCATCATTTAAAAATGGTGAAAAATGTTTTCCTAATGTAATTATGATTAACGCCAATGAAAAGCACATTTGGGTGAGATTAAGTAAGGGATCCCTTCCCTTTGTCAAGTAGAATGGAGCATCCTAAATGAAGTTAGGTTAGGAAGGTTAATTTACTTTAATATAGTATAGTTATTCGCCCAAACAAAAAACCCTGATGTCCCTTGAAGGGGGGGGGGGGGTTTACTGTTTGATATGGGTGAGTTATGGTGGGTTAGGCTAACCAAGCAATTCTGGTAGAAATGAAGGCCAATGAGCTATCTAGTTTTGTCAGTCTCATCAGAAACCGTACTTCACCAGTTTTAAAATCAACACAAAATACAAGTATTTACCACATTCCTGATGGAAATGAAAATCACTTGCCAAAAATTACATTAAAAATTATCAGAAAAAAATAGTTCAAGCTTTTGAATAAGGTGACAGTTAATGGTAAATTGTAGTCACTATTTTTAATATCCTTACAAGTACAAGCCCGATATCATCAATTCACGGTAAACTGAGCAATAACTGTTAACATAGCTTAAAGGGGTTGTAGCCTAGCCCATAGTATGGGAGTCCTAGGATACTGACAAATCTAGCATAGGCTAGATAGGGTGGGCCAGAGACTAGGATATGGCAAATCAGCCTAGGTTAAGCTATCAGTGATGTAGAGTCAGTGGAGCAGATGCAAAGTAGGGAGACGAGGGTGCACGTGAGAAACCCGACCATGAAAATGGGCCAAACCTAACCTTTCCTAAGCTAGAATGCCATGTCCAGACCTTACCTTCCCAACCTGATGTAGGACACATGGCCTGACTTAGCTTGGGAGGGGGGGGGGCTAACCTCCCCTAGAAATCGCCCCCCCGAAACTGAATATCGGAAACATATCAGCGGGACTAAATTTCCATTCAGACACATGGTCTGGCACTGGCTACAATCTACCTAGCCTAGCCAAAACAACCATAACCAAACCTTTCCCTGGCTGGGGGGGCACAAGTAACACTTAACGCGGTAGATCTAAGTAGTAGCTCCGCGGCAGCGATTTCCTTCGAACTTAACTTTTTCTACAGTTTTTTGGTTGCTAATTATGGATTTACCTTCAATTTTTGTCCCACAATTGTAATTAACCTGTAATTAACCACAGAACTTCATCCAACAAGCTAGGGGACCTGATAGGAAAGCGGGGTTATACCTCCGGGACAGGGTGATTTGCTACCCCGCTTGTTATTACTAACCTACAATTTAGGGAACCCCAAGGGAAAGGGGGTTATGGGTGGGATAGACCATGGGAGGTGAGAAGGCGACCAAACTTTGCTGTATACAGCATTACAGAGACGAAAAACCCTTACACAAACACAGGAGGAACAAGACGACAAAGGTATCCGCTACAAAGAGAAAAACTTTCACTACTAGTGCTATTTCAAATGCTGCCACCCATGCGCACTCTTATAGGGGAACTTTTGTTACAGAGGTCGACTCCTTATTGAGAAAAAAGGGGGTGTTGGGGGATAATGTTCATTTCTGGGCCTTCTGAAGTTTCAATTTTGCAAAATGCACTTAGGGACATTTGATTCCCCAGGGGCTAGTACTGAACAAGGCGAAATATATTTGAACCTCCAGGGGCCAGTACTGAACATGGCAAAATTCATTTGAACCCCCAGGTGCCAGTACTAAACACAGCGAAGGGGGTTTCAGGAGGAATTGAGAAGTTTCTCCCGCCGTTGGGGAGGGCGTGGGTATTCATACACGATCCTCACAGGTTAGACCACTATCTTTCCAACTTATGGACCCGCTTGTTTGTGTTGGAATGGTTCATAAGCATTTCGTTTCAGTATACCGGCTGATTCCTTGCCGTACACTCCTTTGAACTTGTAACTTGCCACCCTATGGCCGTTACCTGCGAAAACGCTTACATCAGCTGCCGGGAAATTAACGTATAATGTTACAGCAATTACGAGATGTTAATTCAGCTGCGTCAAGATCACGGCCTTAAAAAAAAAAAGAAAAAAGTGAATTTTAGCCCCCGGTGTGGTAGTGAGTGCAGGGTGGTCATTCAGCAAAAAGCATTCTGCTTCCCCAGAAACAGGCTCGAAGTCCCTCAGGTAAGTTAATTGGGGCTTGGTTTCTTAGTGTTTCGAACTTTTTTTTCCCGGATTATTTTACGAGTTCGGAACTCCTGCGGACTGATTGGTGCCTTGGGAATTGGTTTTCCCTATACTTTTAGGACTGTTGGTAAAGGAGAAGACGTTTTGCTTTTTTGCCGGCCTGTTATTCTTCCTAATGCGTCTCTCTCTCTCTCTCCGTTTCCTTGGTGACAGTATGTTTTGCCTCTGCGCAGTACCCCCTGCCTCCCTTCACTGCCGCTTCTAACCTTCTCCTGCACTTTTGGGAAACGTGAACAACTCTCTCCCTGCCTTCCCCCACGTTCCTCCCCTTCCCTCAGCCTCAGCCTCCCCAACAACAAATGAACACTTCTGGAGTGCGCTTCCACAATGTAGTAAACATGTCCGCCTCGTTTGTGCGTGTTCTCCCCCACCCAAAACCCCGAAATCCCACAGTCCCCCTTTACTGTTGGGTAGAGTTAGGGGGCAAATAACACTTGGCCAACAACAAACAAATGCATTTCCTTTATCAGCAGCCAATAAAGTATAGGAAAAACCAATTTCCAAGGTAATAACAGGCGCGGAGCTAATACTTAGAAATACCCTTAACGTCGAGCACATGGACTGGTTTAGGCTACCCTACACCCCTTTGTCGTAGGCTAGTAGGGTAAAATTACCTACACCCAACCCCCTGTCTCCCGACGCTGCATAATGCCCCTAACAGTGAAGTAAAGTCAAAGTAACTATATCCTTGAGGTCTGCAAAAGGAACTACGGTTAAATCTCGGTAGTTTATTTAGGTTGTACGGTAGAGATCGCTAACCTAACCTGCCTCGTAAACCTACTTCGTTCGGATCATTATGGTTGACAGCATAGGCTATAACCTACGCTACTCGGCTTAACGGTGTTACTTACAGTGCCTCATTGGTGTTCTTTGCATTTGCCTCAAGAGGAAGCCGAAAAAGAGACGATTTCAAGATGAGAGAACGAATTGAATTCATGTTTGTTATTTGCGTGGGTTACATTTATCGCTGTCCGTCCGGCCGACGTTAGTAGTAGTAGATGGCATTTGCGTTTGAAACGGCTCCCTTTCACGTTCTGTTCCTCCGTTGTGTTTATTCAGGTTTATTGTCACTGTTGTACCATACATTTGTTCTGGTAACCCTACAGTTTAGGGGTCCAAATTCAGAGTCCAGTTTTCAATTTCTTTAACTTTGTTCGTTCGGTCAGATGATTTTTGGTGATGTAAGCTACGTGTGGCCTCTGTAACGGCACCTCTGTATTCGATTCGCTTTTGATGTTCTCAATAATTGTGTTATATGCAGGGTAATTTTCCATTCCATTTTCTTTCGTATATGATACAAGCGTCATTCTTTTCTGCAAATTAGCTTCATTAAACAGTTGTTCAGTTACTTCACTCACGACTTTTATATATGGAAAATGTAAGTTTTTCCAGTATCAGTTTCAAGAAAAATGAAAAATCATTCATAAAGTATCTTTTCTCACTGAGGTTTTTTAAATGGAAAGTATCAGTTATAACTCTAAATATGACCTTTGATTAAAATAAAATTATGATATATGCCTTTTTTTCAATATTCTCTTTCCATTTCAAGAACCTCAATCAATTATCAGTGGTTGGTAATATAATAATATTGTCATTTAATTTTTTCCGTGTTTTTCCTTTACATCTTCCACTTAAATTCAGCTCCATCAAACATTTGTCTTCTGTCCTCGTAATTTTTGTTTTTTATATATATCAAATTTTACATTTGATAGATACATGTTTGCCCTAATACCACGTAATACGATTTTTTTAACGAATTCCTAGTCAAGATTATACATTTGCAAACCTAGAACTTCAAAAGACAAACGCACGCAAACACACACGAGCTCTCTCTCTCTCTTTCTCTCTCTCTCTCACACACACACACACACACACACACACACACACACACATATATATATATATATATATATATATATATATATATATATATATATATATATATATATATATATATATATAAAGCCTGGATATATACACAGAGCCTCAGTCAGTTAGAGCAGCAGCTTCGGACTTCATAAAGGTCTGTGGCGCAGGTTCAAATCCACAGCCAACCGGTCAGAGAGGCGGACACTTTGCTATTCGTGTAGACACCCCGGGATTATGTATGTAATTAACGGATAGGTTTGCTAAAAACATAAGACACCTCACACGTCTCGAACTGTCGACCTAACCGCGCAACAACTTCTTGCTGCTGCGAGAAAGGGCGCTGGTGACTGGTATAATACATGTACAAACGCTACTGGGCTCTAAGCGATGACAGGCAGGGCAGCCGATCGAGACTACGGTCTACCCCAAAGCCAAATCAAAAGTCCAAAAGAAGGAATCGTGCTTACCCCATACAAATGAAAAAAAAGCACGTTAAAAGACGAAGAATACCGTGAATATATACACGTGTATCATGTATGTAGAATAGAATAAATCCACGTGAGTAATTTCTATCAAATACACTATTGAATTTCACCATTCACTAGGCACTGGGTTCATAGGTTCCATCACACACACACATACGTAAGTGTGTTTATTTATGATGTGAAACTAGTTCACACACTGAGCCCGCCCCCTCACCCCCACCCCCTGGGATTTGATGTTTCAGAAAAATCAGGGGAATTGCCTGGTATGGGCGTCATGAAAGCTATCACGTCCCCCTCCCCAGCGCAGCCGCGGGACTGCAAAACCTTCCTTCTGGAATCTAGTAACTAAGTCAGCTACATACAAGTCATGCATTGACAGCTCAGTCATATTATCCTTCATTTTCTTTGTTTTTCAGACAAATTCAGAAATGTCATCTGCATTTTCTCTTTCATTTCAAACGCAGTTAATTTATGTGCTTTTGTAATGACTGATCGTAATTTTCCGTATTTCCCATTTTTACGGAAGGTTAACGTTAGGAAGGTTAGAATGGGAAATACAGAAAGAGGAGATTAGTTGTTAGAAAAGCAGGTAAATTAACTGTGTCTGAAATGAAAGAGAAAATAAAAGAGAAAATGCTTCTGTCGAATGAACACCACATGCTTTGGAAGCTTGAATTTCAAGTCAGTGTTCCCTTTTGTGGGCTTGTGTTCTACATGAACAGGGTTCATCTTCGGAATATAATAACAATATTAATAAATAGTTCAGTGGTGTTATCCTGTATTTTCTCTTTTATTTCAGACCCAACTCGGTCATGTTATCTGCATTTTTCTTGTATTTCAGTCATCTCGAGTATTAATTTACGTTAGCTCCTGTTAGATATTTGGCTAAGAACTTTGAATTAAGATTTTCAGTCATTTGGAAAAGAAGATTCAGCTTTGTCACTTTACAAGGGGGAGTTTATTTCGGCCCCTTCTTGTGATTTATCTTGCTCTCTGATTGTGCTCGTGATCATAGCTATCCACTGGACAGCCAAATGTCCATCCTCCAAGCTCATGCAATGAATGTACCGCCCTCTTGTTCGTCGGTTGTTTTTTAAGCATTTCGAGATGAATCTTTGTCAGATGAAGTTGACTTCAGAACGGCGAGTCATGGAAAACACGCATGCCATCATGGGGTTTACAAGTCTTGTTAGCAATGACTTGGATACACAGTAATGGATTTGGCTCG
Organism: Macrobrachium rosenbergii; assembly: GCF_040412425.1. Classification (NCBI taxonomy): domain Eukaryota; kingdom Metazoa; phylum Arthropoda; class Malacostraca; order Decapoda; family Palaemonidae; genus Macrobrachium; species Macrobrachium rosenbergii. The sequence goes on along the minus strand of NC_089762.1, from coordinate 46,145,779 downwards.
GTTTCACTGCGCCACTCTGCATCGGCTGAGTGTGCAAAAACTGAGTGTGCACAATTCACGCACTCTGCTCAGATGGACGGGGTAAAAAAAAAAAAGCCTTCGACCTGTACAAGAATATTTGCTACAGTTATTAAGTGCTATCTTGTAAATTTTTAATGGACCCTGAGTGCCGTGGTTTTACCATGGTAAGACCATTCAACGTTAAAATTGCGGATATGCCACCCACCACCCATGAGGTCATAATTCTACACTTGCCTCACAGTCATAATGACCTGTTTGTTCGCTTAGAGCTTCATGAATTTGGTTTTGGTACTCAAAACCAACTTGAAGAAGTAGATATGAAATCTAAGGATATATCACTTTATTCCTAATAAAATACAGAGTATTCTCTGATATTAAAAGGATGTAATAAAAATTTTAATAAACTATATCACTTTATTCCTAATAAAATATAGAGTATTCTCTGGTATTAAAAGGATGTAATAAAAATTATAAATAAAAACCAGAAACGCATATTAACTCATTACTGTGAAGGTTATAGATAGTAACTACAACATACTGACCCAGCGTCGGTGCAAATTGTCAAATATGAATAGAAATAGGATAGTTTCATTAAGCGCAGATCATTACAAAATGCTTTCCTGAAAACCCGTAGTCAGATCCAGGATTAGCAAGTTGATGATGTGTGTTGATTGGGTAAAAACAGATACTGTCGTGCAGTACGTACGCAAGAGCTTCTGCCTGGAATCATGTATGTCTAGTTTCGTGTATGGTATGTGTTTAGGACATTGGTTTTTAATAGCTGCAAACGTTAAATACTGATAAACCTTGCCTTACAACTGCTTGATTTCATGACACCGGTTTTATTGTTATTTTTAGCATACCGAGTCTGGAATTTATTTAGTTTTTCCGTAAATGTTTTTGCCCTTGAATGGGACTTCACTTTATTGCTGGCAGATAGCATAATTGGAGGAACGAAAAAGTCGTGAAGATACTGACAACTGCTTTTAGAACAGTTTGCGTCGTGGTCTTCGCATACCTTTACATTCATATTTCAGAGACAGTATAGGACTGAGTGTTCATCTACTCCCTGTGAACGTTTAATGCTTCAAAAGATCCGTCATCCACCTCTATACTGACTCCACTCCTTGGAATGGCTATTAATACTATAAAAAGTATTCAGTAAATTGGTATGCAAACTTATATCGCAGCTTTCGATTGTGTAGTTTCAGTGAAGGGGTCCGCGGTTGGTTGCTTGCAACGAGATACTTTCAAAATCAACATTTCTTTGTTGGGTTGATGGTATTTTTCTTATTGCGATTTTCTATGATTTCTTGTCGTTCTGTTTATGGAAGTAACCAGAAGTAAATTTGATTTCACTGCCGTAAAATGAACGAATAAATGATGCAAAAGTAAATACAGGCAACTTAAAAGAATCGCAGGTTTTTCCGTTGTCGTTTTTCGCCGCAGAACGCAAGTTCGTCTTAGTGCCGTGTTGACAAAACAGCCGATAACACATAGAGCAAGCAAACACGAATATTTGCTCCGTTTACGGGAATGTCAGATCATTTCTGTATCAATGCTATTTTGAGCAACTCTTGCGCATGAAACCGCAATTAAGAGAAACATAAAAACGCGCGTTGTTGAGAGTATATGTCCGTGATCAGACTATGTGAATTAAGTTTTCATGCCGAAGCACTTATTTCGGTGCATCTGTAAAGTAGAATAGTTGTAACATGTCGAAGTTTGCTCCGAGGTCAAAATGACGAGTCAGAGTTACTAGGAGCAAGCTTATCTAATCCTACAATGAGAATATTGGCCAGAAATAAAAACCTCATTAAAATTTTTTTCCCGCGATGTGTAGCTTATTTTTATTCATACCAGCTGTCGCGAATTAAAGCGTGTGACTGTATTTTTAAGTTCCTCGTTGGGAGAGTCGGTAGAGTTGTCGGCTAGCACTCGCTAGGCCCGAGTTCGAGTCTCCGGCCGGCTGATGAATTAGAGGAATTTATTTCTTGTGATAGAAATTCATTTCTCGCTATAATGTGGTTCGGATTCCACAATAAGCTGTAGGTCCCATTGCTAGGTAACCAGTTGGTTCTTAGCCACGTAAAATAAGTCTAATCCTTCGGGCCAGCCCTAGGAGAGCTGTTAATCGGCTCAGTGGTCTGGGTAAACTAAGGTATACTTAACTTTGCAATACCGGTACACTATATGCATTTGATAAATTTAGTTCAATTTCTTACCCCGGTAAAGTTTCACTTGCTACACCAGCAATGTTTCCATTTATAGGAATTGGGTCAAGATAAGTGGTCATTTCAATATTCCGGAATAAGTGAACGTAAGCAAGGAGTGTACAAAATGTGCTTGTTATATTTTTATGAGTAAGACACAGTTAGACAATTATTTAAATTTTCTCACCTTCTTTGACGGTACGAATTCAATGGTCTATATAATATTACACATTTAATGCTACGCGGTTTATGATTTCTTTTAAAAACGCGTCTCTCTGAAACTTATTCTTTTCTATGCAGCATACGGGTAAAATGTACATCATATTAACAGATTTACCCAGTTGTGCGTCTTATCAGTCATACAGTAACGTGTCAGTTCGAAGCAGATATTTCATTTTTAATTCAGTTAATTTTAATTCTCTTAAAATACCGACATCGTGGATAATGTAGTTAGGCCAGCGTATTGATAATTTCCGTATCTTGGACATTTCTTATTCAGTTCTTGACTAAACCAAAGAAATCCCCATCTTGATCTCCCCGTCAGGTTAACGCCAGTAAAAAATATTGGCGTGTAATCACAGTGCTTGCGCGTGGCATCAGCAGGAACGGGCTGTGGCAGGCACACTATTAGTGTGTCGGACAGCTTCGCAGGAAGTTGTGTGCCAAGGTAAGCCTGCCGGTTAATATAAAATAGTATGACAGTGACAGTTAGACAGAATTTAAATTCGTGTGTATATGTATATATATATATATATATATATATATATATATATATATATATATATATATATATATATATATAAACTTTATCGCATACACAATTGTTCTGTGCATTAGTAGAATTACTAAATGGACCTCATTCAAACTGGATGGTAATTAGATACCATCCAGTTTGAATGAGGTCCTTTAGTAATATATATATATATATATATATATATATATATATATATATATATATACTGTATACATATACATATATATATACACATATATATATATATATATATATATATATATATATAAATTTTGACTCACATCAGGATCGAACCTGGTTGGCAGCGTTCTGGTCTTTCAGTTGAAAGGCCCATGTACTCGTACTCTACACGTTTTCAAACCGTCTCTCTTGCTACTTACAAGAATCAGCCATCATATCCAATACCATCGCGTTATATAATGGCAGTCTGACACATCAGGAGATAGTAAATTAGTAAATGTTACGGAAATTACTGACTTGGTACCTGTCGTCGTCACCTGAAATTCACTGAAGTGCCGAACATCCTCCGCAACTCTGAGGACCCAAATCTAGTCAAAATGATCTTCATCGTATCAAGATTCTAACAAGACTTTCATTTCGTCTTTCAAAGGAGAGTTTAACTAACACGGTTTTCATGTGTAAAGTATTATTATTATTATTATTATTATTATTATTATTATTATTATTATTATTATTTAGATCACTTTCAGTCAAGGGTTAATTTGTCGGATGGACCAATAATGGACCACTGATTTTAATTTGTGGCTGTTTTACTTACAGTGATCCACTTTCGTATATTATACGCCAGTTACAAGAAGGGATTAGTTCAGTTGGTAATTATGAAAAGAGAATTTTTATTTAATCATCAGAGTTCTTCATTGGTGGGGTGGGTAGAGCTCTCGACTAGCACGCTGTTGGCCCAGCGTTCGACTCTCCGACCAGCCAGTGAAGAATTAGAGGAATTTATTTCTGGTGATAGATATTCATTTCTCGTCATATTGTGGTTCGGATTCCACAAGAAGCTGTAGGTCCCGTTGCTAGGTAACCAGTTGGTTCTTAGCCACGTAAAATAAATCTAATCCTTAGGGTCAGCCCTAGGAGAGCTGTTAACCAGCTCAGTGGTCTGGTTAAACTAAGACATACTTTTTTTTTTTTTACTTAATCATCATTTGAGGACTTACTGGCTTTATATTTATAAATAAAAAATGTTCTACTCTGTTATATTTTTATACAAATTATTTGCTATTTACTCATGAATGTGAAATTAAATCCCCAAATTAAGCTTTAAAAATCGCTTAAAAATTTGCAGGACCCAAAAAAGTTCTTCTAGCTACAATTCTGTGATTCAGACATAGACACTAGAAAAGGTCTCGACGAGAAACCAAGAAGAAACTTGGTTTAACGGGAATGCGTATAGAAAGCAATGTTTGAACAAATGAAAAGGTCAGAGAAATGTTTCAGAAACACAATGCACCATCTCTGTCCATTTTTCATGGTGCGTGATGGAAGCAAGAGATTAGAAAAAAGTAACACAGCTGTCATGAAGCCTTATGCATGAATGTCACGCATGAATGTGTATAGCAGTGCTGTTCCTTGAGAGAGAGAGAGAGAGAGAGAGAGAGAGAGAGAGAGAGAGAGAGAGAGAGAGAGAGTAGTTGTAATGACTAGAATTTTTTTAATGCTTGATTACTTTTTCGCTATGATTATCGTAATTACTACCAGAATCCTAAGTTGAACATATGCAGACGAAATTGCCATAGCTGTACTTTATAGATTTGCCTGAAGAACGTAAAAAAGAATTATTTGAAAACAACACTACAAGATAGATACCCAGCCTCCTTTGGCGAATTTTGTGAAGATCAAGTACATTTACTCTTCATCTGTCATTAGCTAATGTTAGAAAACTGTTGCTTTACTCTGACGACAAAGCTGGGCAACTTCATAGGCGTTTTAAGACTAAAGTACTCAGAGAACGTTCCCTTCCCCAATACCTGTCATCCCGAGCCCCTTCTCACCGAGTGTGATTTTCGTTCAAGGGGTATTAATAAGATCCTAGGTTGAGTTAAGTATACCTTAGTTTAACCAGACCACTGAACTGATTAACAGCTCTCCTAGGGCTGGCCCGGAGGATTAGATTTATTTTACGTGGCTAAGAATCAGCTGGTTACCTAGCAACGGGACCTACAGCTTATTATGGAATCCAAACCACATTATAACGAGAAATGAATTTCTATCACCAGAAATAAATTTCTCTAATTCTTCATTGGCCGGTCGGAGAATGGAACGCGGGCCCAGCAGAGTGCTGGTCGAGAACGCTAACCAACCCGTTCAATAATCAAAATATCTGGGGCGGAGTGGATTTGGATGAGTTTTCCATTATTTTCTTCAAAAAGATATTCGTCACATTTTTCCATAACTCGGCTCATGTTTTTTTATTTACAAAGTAACTTTTTTTTTTTTAGTTCTGTAAATTTTTGGAATTCGGCGTCCGTTCCAAAGGGTTGTTTAATTGGCGAACTTCAAGCTTATAGCCTGTCTTCGTTACAGGAGTGTTCTCTGAGGATGCTGAAAAGCTCATTATTTAAGCACGTGCAATCTGGATAATTAGTTTCTGGCAGTCACTTTACATACAAGAAATAACAGGGTACATGCGATGATCTTGTATATCTAATTACATTCATTACAACCTTGAGAATGGACGTTAACTCGACTTATTTTCTCTGATTTCAACCCCACCCGTGACTTGTGTAATTATATAGCTTTTTTCGTGGCATTGGATTCATCGTGACTTTTTATATTTTCTAAATATTTCCATTTCCTTTGGGTTAAAGGTTAACGATGATCTATTCGTTCATAAGTTCGAGGATACCATGTTCATGGGATGGAGTGCAAATTGGTATCACTGTTGAGAGGGAGTGGGTTATAGTAGAATTATGTATTTTTTCCATAGCATGTTCTATTAGTGCCCTTCATAAATGTGTCTTCACAACCTCTTCCAAAATCACCCCATGGCTATGCAGATATGGACCCAGGGCTTCCCCTGGCTAGACATTGTAATTGGTAGACTACTGACTTCATAAGTTCAGTGCTTCATAAGGAGGCTTGATGTCTTCCTAGGTTTGTAGTAAATGGCAACTTTGATGATGGATCGTCCAAGGTTAAACCGTTTAAAAGACACGCTTACAATGCCTCCAATGGGTGCGCCCATGATTCTGTTGTCTCGTGCTCCCATATGCTCAGTAGTAGTGCATAATAGGTTGCCTTTTGAATTTTTGTTGTGCCACCTATTTTCCTTCCCAGTTTTTTTTTTTTCGGAATACCTTGGTACCTTCTTGGCATCACCCATTTTGAGACACACACACATATATGCATGTATATATAAGCGAATCCCACAGGAAAATGACAGGCAGAAGTTCAGTACCTGTGGGATTCGCTTATACACTGAAGTCACGTGCATCTACTGTGATTTTTAAGCGTATATATATATATATATATATATATATATATATATATATATATATATATATATATATATATATATATATATATATATATATATATATATATACATATACATACACACATACATACATACATATACACACAGTACATCTAATCAGACTTACCCCTCTTATCAGAACTGATTGAAACAGTACTAAAGTACGCATGAAGTTCATTGTAAGCGTTGACAAATTTTATTTTTCACCCAGTCAGCCTTTAATGAAAGATCACTCAACCGAAACGGGAACGAGGTGCATGATGACTAATCTCTGGATGTTCATTCATAATGATAAGAGCCAAACTTTAGTATTGGTATTAGTATACTACGGCACAAGAATTTACGATGCGTAAATTAGAAACTATAGAGGAATCAACTGAATGTTACGTAAATTAATTTTCTGAATAAATTTGAAAGCTCAGCTGAAAATCACAAACCTATGACCAGTGTGTCATATACCACAAAACCGTGTTCTGAAACCTTTAAACAAGAATGACTGTAGATTGCATTTACCACTAAACAAGAAAGAGGCTGCAGGTAAGGATAAAAGCGAATGCAAATCAATAAAAGTTAAAAGAAATCGCAAAAGAAGTGTCTAAATTAAAAAATTTTGTATTTAATTATGTAATCAGTCGATCAGATTGCCTAAACTGCATTTACAGTGGTTTATCAAATTGTTTGAAAGAAAAGTTTATAATCTCTTCACAAGAGGGTATTCTTACGAAAAGGTACCCAGTACCATTCTCTAGCTCGTATGGACGAATTTTAATCAAAAAAAATATTATTTGAGCTCTTTCCTTGGTCCAGGCCTGTGTCCTTTTCATTTGAAGGCCATGCTTGGAGAACTTAATTCCTACGATATTACCATCTACATCTATTAATATGACAATGTTATCGTGAACATGTAATAGGCTATTGAGCATATAAATCTTGCTATAAAACTTTTAGATCGTTGATATATATATATATATATATATATATATTAACCTGTTTCCTTCAGGGGTTTGGATTGTTGATGTTTATAAGCTTCCAGTCTGAAAAATATCACGCAAATAAGCAGCTTTCTCAGCAGCAGTTAAACCCTGTTCAGCTTCGTCGATGGTCTCAAAAGTTTTTAGTCAAGATTCTCATCGAAACTTAATCATAAAATTCCCTAACTGGTTTTCACGTTCTGTTTGAGTGACAGGAATCCACCCTCCGCCAGAAAAAAAAAAAGCTTCAACACTGAATTAGGTTTTTGTCTATCCATCGTTCAGACGTTGCTCAATATAATTTTTTTTCTTTTTTTTTTTCTTTTAGACGTGGTTCAAAGAAAAGAGACATTCGTGAAACCTTCATGAGTCATCCCAACACGCGTTCTCGTACGTTGTCTGTAACTAAACACTTGTCACCATGGTTATCCAATAAGGTGCCACTGCGATGAGGATACTCTGAAAGACAAATAAGGGCCATTTAAAGATAAAGAAAAAAATTTTTGAGTCAGGAGAACAAAACTTTTGAATCAGAAAAAAATTTGAATAAAAAAAATCTTTTGAACCAGAAAAAAAATTTTTCGAATTGGAAAAATGCTTTTAAATAAAACAACTTTCGAATCAGAAAAAACCTTTTGAATCAGGAAAAAACTTTTGAATCGGAAAAGAAACTTTTGAATAAAAAAAACGTTTGAATCAGAAAAAACTTTTGAATCATAAAAAAACTTTTAAATCAGAAAAAAACTTTCGAACCAGAAAAAAAATGTTTGAATCGGAAAAATACTTTTGAATAAAAAAGAACTTTGAATCAGAAAAAAACTTTTGAATAAAAAAAAATTTTTGAACCAGAAAAAAACTTTTGAATCAGAAAAGAAACTTTTGAATTAAAAAAAACTTCTGAATAAAAAAAAATTTAATCAGAAAAAACTTTTGAATAAAAAAAATCTTGAACCAGAAAAAAACTTTTGAATCAGAAAAGAAACTTTTGAATTAAAAAAAAACTTCTGAATAAAAAAAAAATTTAATCAGAAAAAAAACTTTTGAATCAGAAAAAAATTTTCGAACCAGAAAAAAATTTTTGAATCGGAAAATACTTTTAAATAAAAAAAAACTTCTGAATCAGAAAGAAACTTTTGAATCAGAAGAAAAAAACTCTTGAACCAGGAGAACAGTGCATTCAATGCCAAAACGTTTGACGTGAAGGTCGATACGTTGGCCTCAAAAATGATAATGGCGATGTAGGTTTATATTAATCCGGCCATATGCCAGATCGGGCCCTTGCACAGTGACATTAAGGTGATAAACGAATAAGAAGAAGACGGGTGTGGACCTGTGAACTCGGTACAGCCTTAGCAGCGACGACGATGATAGTCAAATTTAACAGCTTTCAAACTTCTGTGGGTAGTAACAAAAACCAGATTTGGGTTGTGTGACATGAGAGACATCTCTTGTAGGCGTATAAAACGAATAAATTGTTCTTAAAACTTTCTTGGAGACTTCTTACTAGAACTCCCAACGAACAGATCCGTTCGAGAATATTATGCAATTTTGCACCAGTTTTTTCAAGAAGTAATTTTATTCGTATGCACGCATCAATAACAAATGCACTCGCATGATTATCTCTCTCTCTCTCTCTATATATATATATATATATATATATATATATATATATATATATATATATATATATATATATATATATATATATATATATACAGTGTATATATATATATATTTTTATTTATATATATATATATATATATATATATATATATATATATATATATATATATATATAATTCGTGTGGAGCAGCATAACCGTTATATACAAGTATGCTGATGGACAATTAAGATGCACCTCTCTTGTTCATATTTACTTCCCAACGTTTCGTAATTTTCGTGTACAATTACATTTTCAAGTGCTTTGAAATAGATAAAAACAACATATAATTAGCATAAAACTCAAATATAAATTTTTGACAATTAAAATTATACATTTTTAAAAATCAAGATACATTAAAATTCGCAAAGTAAGACATTTTATTGGACCAACCTTCCACCAGAGTAGAAGAAACGTAAGTGGAAGGAAGCTAAAAAAAAAAAAAAAAAGATGAGAATACACCTGAGGACAAGAAAAGTCGGGTTGGCTGTTGACTTGCGTGTTTCATGGGGGAACCAGTTGGTTGATCAATAAGGACTCTAAAATGGGGAATTCCTGGGTGGTGGGTGTTTGCCCGATGATTTTAAAATCTTTTATTTTCAATGTATGTGTACCAGCTTTTAGAGTGAGGTCTTGTACTAGAATGTTCCGGGTTCGGGAGTCTGCTGCCTGTCTGGAAGCTGACCCTATTTTAAAAACGACTGTTTTCCTGCTAATTTTGTCTGTAAGATTTGCCGAAAATTACTGAACAGTTTCTTCTCCCCGCCAGTAAAATACCCTGCTATGCCAAAACTGGAATTTTATGCCGGCTTCCCTTAAGTCTGCGACAGTTCTTTTAGAATGAAATTTACTCAGGCAATACAAGAACAGTTTCTTGCAATAAAAGTTAACCAGATTCCGAAAAATTCCCTGGCCATCCGCTCTCTGTTTCAGTTCAAGGATCGTCTGTGCCATTTCATGTCCTCGTGCGTGGTGTATAAATATACTTGACCTAGGTGTAACCTAGCGCCTTCTTGTTTTCACACCTCAGGGTCAAAGTCATTGCCTCAGTGGCAGCAATACATTAGCCTAAAAGCTACGGTACAACTACTTAAAAACTCTATTCTTTGGAAGCTTGAATTTCAAGTCTGTAGCCCCCGTGGCCTTGTTCCATATGAATAGAGTTCGTTTTCTGAATAATAATAATAATAATAATAATAATAATAATAATAATAATAATAAATAATAATAATTAATAATAATAGGGCTGCTGTTAATTAATAATAATTTTAATAATAATAATAATCTTAATAATAATATAGCAGTTCGTTCGTATTTATTTAATCAACAGGGCTGCTGTTGATTGAATCAGGACAATTTTACTTTAATATTTAATCTTTATAAATAATAAAATCGTAGATTTAATTACCGTATATGGGAATTGCAAATTGGATATATATATAAATAATATTTATATATAGTTACCGTATATGTGTATATATATATATATATATATATATATATATATATATATATATATATATATATATATATATATATATATATATATATGCTTGTGTTTATAAATTTTTTGTGATAATTTTGGAAGGCTGTATGATGAACTTTGCTATATTTAATGTTTATTTTTAAAAATTGAAAGGTAATGCTGCATTAGCTTTTAAAAAGAACAGAAAAATACGAAAACTGACTTCCAAATACATTGTAGATCGTTCAGTCACCAAATACATTGTAGATCGTTCAGTCACGAACTTTAAAAATAAAAATAAAGAGCAACTCACTATTGTTAAAGAAATTGCATAAAAAATGTAATAAAATGCAATCGATGAAGTATGTGCGTGTAGTAATACAAGTATAAAGGAATAATATGGCAAAGGTTTGCAAAATGGCAAAATTTAGCATTAGTCACTTCACCGAGTTAAAATCGCACTTCTAGCTAGAACTGAAATTGCCCAGGAGAGTTTGACCTCTGGGTTTTTTTTTTATGCGTTGATGGATCGCCCATTCCTTAGTTTTCAAAATCCGGGACACGCATATGTCTCGAGTTATAACAGGAATCTTAAGCACGGTTTGTGTTTTTCTATCGCTGTATGAACCTCGTAGTTTTTGCGTCCATATCTTCGTTGTTTTTCTCTTCTTCGAAATCGCAGTTTTCCTTTCGCAGTGACATTAAATGAGTGTATAGTTTATACAAATGGCTCCCGGATCTAGTTATGGTTTCAAACATAGAGCTTGAAGGCACTAGCGGATCCAGAAAAGTTTTGTGGGGGCGGGGTCACCAATTTTCATGTACATACACACGCGCACACACACATATATACACATATATATGTATATGTATATATAAATATGTGTATATAAAAAATTTTTCTCAATTTTATCATTTCTATAATAGATTTTTTATTTTTTCCATTTTTATATTTTTCATTTATGTTATTATCTAAATATTATTATATTATAATTATTTTTCCAGGGGGGGGGGGCACGTGCCCAGGACCAGCCCACCCTCACCCCGCCGGTTCCGCTGGTACCTGAAGGGCTGAAAGTTATTTTGCGGATGTAATATTGGCTCTTCCCATGAAATACAATCCATCTTTCAGTATCCGTTATTCAAATATTTGTAGACTTCCTCTATTCATTCACGTTTTCATTTTTCAGAAAATCACTTGTCAGTTCATGTTCCCGTTGCTCATCAAATATATATATATATATATATATATATATATATATATATATATATATATATATATATATATATATATATATATATATATATATTTATTTACTCTTGACGTAAAAATACATATATATGTATATGTATATATATATATATATATATATATATATATATATATATATATATATATATATATATATATATATATCTATATGTGTGTGTTTATGTATGTTTTTTATTTATGTTTTAAATTTATTATATATATATATATATATATATATATATATATATATATATATATATATATATATATATATAATCTATCTATCTCTCTACATTTGTGTGTACATATGTTTTAGAGTACATTCATTATTGATAGTAATATTTTGAGTTAATAGCTTATTCTGGTAGATAAACAGACGCCACTATTGCTACATTGGGTCTTCATTATTCATTCACATACGCCACGTTACCGCTATTTGCGGGGTGAATTGGACTCGAACATTATTCCTTTTAATAACTGTCTCTCGCCTTGAGAATATAATTGTCTTTTTACTTCACTCCGACTAGAAGGAAGATTTCAGTTCCATGAGACCTACGTTAAAGCATTCCAAATAGTTTTACGTTTTGATCCATGCATTTTTGCAGTTCTCTTGTAAGCTTATAATAATTTTTCGCAATATATTTGCAAGAAATTTACTGTCTATAGGTAGCTTAATTTTTTTGATAGTTTCTAGTACCAATTCAAGGCATATAAAAACAAAAAAATATTTAAAACCCTTAAAATCCCAGGAGTCCTTATAAATCCTTCATCCAGTTGTAACTACGAAACATTTTTCCCTAAAAATCCTAACTTTTTGTCTTGTAGTTAACAAAAGTTGTCTGTCTTTCTTCCCACTTATATATACGACGCCTCGATATTTCAAATGAAAAGCAATATTATATATGGTGTTGCATGAAACTTATCACCCATCAGCTGAAGACTGCAAGTACGGACTTCAAAATAAACCAAAATTAAAATAATCTTATACTCGGATGAGGAGAGTGGCTAGTTTGGTGCAAAAGCGGGTTTCTCAAACACGAGTCACGACAGATGTCTGAGAAAGGACAGGAGTGGAGGCGAAAAGCCGGTGAATTTGGAGTGACTGGTGTTTCCAGATCTCACTGTTGACTGGTGATAGTAGAGAGAAGTTGCAGAGGCGGGTGAGGTTTGAAAGGGTCTGTAAAGAGAGTTACAAGAAAATGACGTCAAGAATTAGGAAATGTGGGTAAATGGAAGCGGCCAAGGTGAATCAGTAAAGGAATGCTGTTGTATTATGGATGGTGTAAGAATGTAAGTGGTTAATTTGTGCCGGGAAATGTAACAGTTGATGGCAGGGTGATAGGCTGAGGTCAAAGAATATGTTTAGCAATGAAGTAGTGTAGTCTTTGCAAAATATGCAGAAAAGAAGCGGGTTATCGTAGGAGACCAAAGTTGAAATGCATGAATGGATTGTAGGCCCAATTCTCCTCCATAAATGTGAAGTGTGGACACTCTATGAAGCAAAATAAAAAAAAAAGATTAATTACTGTGCGCAGTGCTTCTGGAATGGAAACAATTGAAATTGCGTGACAGAGAAGCTTCAGAAAAGTCAGAGTAAATGAAACGATTGCTCAAATGTATCCAGGTTGTCTGTCCATGCAAAAAAAAAAAAAAGCGCAGGGCGACAGACAGACAAAACTTGTGCATGTTTTAAAAGTTTTGGAAAGAGGAGGAGAGAAGGCTGAGCTATTGCATGCATGCTTTGTGGTCGAAAAATGTGTTAAATCTGCAGGACTTTGATATTTAAGTGGTTACTGTGAACGTGACCACCTTTACAAGGTTGTCATGTTTGGTTTTGCAGTTAGAGGGTAAATGTGTCAGCAGCTTATGGACAGACACACACACGAACACACATACATACACACACACACACATATATATATATATATATATATATATATATATATATATATATATATATATATATATATATATATATATATATATATATATATATATATATATATATATATATATATATACATATACACATATATATATTTAACATATATATATATATATATATATATATATGGGTATACACATATATACATACAGTATTTAACATTTTTATGATAACATAGGTGTCTGCTATTTTTATGACAACGCCTTTTTAAAGGATATCAGTATGGTATACATAATCTTCATGGAATGTTATAAAGTCTGCCTCATGGCATTTTCATGTTCATTACTTTTTATTTTCGCATAATTATTCATGGTAAGTTATCCTTTTACTTTAAGGTGTCTTGACACATTTCCAAAATCATATTCCTTAAAATTATGTGTCCACAGAAGTATTATATACTGTATTATGCAAAATATATTTCCCCTATATTATGCAGTGTATCTTGAACCCTTTTTTTGTTTAAAGCGATGCTGTTATTTCAGTTGAGTATGTTATGTTCCATTGATTTTTTGCATAATCTAATGGCGTTGTGAGATTTAGATGTATACCTATTGATTGAATAACATTATACTAAATGGAATCAAATATAGTAACTTAGTGTCATTTAATAATGACCAGCTTCCTGTGTTAAGTTACGTAATGGAAGTGTGTTCCATTTGCTCAAATAAAATTAAAAAGTTTACATTGACCGTTTGTGATTCTCAAAACAAAGAAGTTCACGTACAGTGCGTGCTCTTTCATAGAAAACGCAGACTCATGTGCTAAAATGTTCATGAATGATTAAAAATAACCGAAAGTGCTGGACCCTGATTTGCTCCACTGTTTCAGGCTGGCCCTTGCAGTACATTCAGTGACGCGATCCACGTGACGGTTTAGCTCTGTTTTCTATATGTCTTTAGAGATGGACTTGAAGATTCTCCTTGGTATCGCCGTTGCAATATGCCTGACGATGGACACATCCACCGGAAGCGTATACCATTCCCCAAGACACCAATGCCTGCCTCCTTTAGTTCGACTTTTACCACCCACTATCTACAATGTTTCCGGGGTGTCTATCTGTGCCACGATATGTTCCCAGAGGAGCTGCCTGTTCTTCGAATTCTCAGGTTTGTCCAGTTGCCTCTGCACATGTGAAAATGGCTGTAGGTTTGGTATTTATATCATGCCTAAGTTACTTGGGCTGAATGAGTAGAGGGAGAGAGAGAGAGAGATGGGGGCGGGAGGGAGAGACTGGATACAGATATAACGAAGAGCTGCAAAGTATTCCAAAACATACATTTAAGATACTGTTTAAAAAAAATGGTTTCTTTGCACAAATCTTGTGCAAATGATGGGAAATTCGGTCGACTTTAAAGGCGTCGTTTGTAAATGATGAAACTTTTTTTGATCAAAATGGGCCAGGAGTTTGTGGATTTTGCAAAGGAAAATGGTAGATTAAAACAGTCTGCCAAGATTTGTTAAGCCACATTCAGCTTTCCTCTCATACAAAAGGTCACTAGATTACCCGTCCTATTGGTCTTCTTCTAGATAAAGAAGAGCCTTCCGCCCCTGAATTGCCATGGAGAGACACGTATTCCCATGAGCTTAAGGGCAGAGTACATTAGAATATTTCGAAGGCATAAAAAAACCAGATATGTATCTGGGATTTCTAAGTTAAACATGGATGCAACAAAGAACAGACTTTGGAAGTACGGACTTTTGATCATAGGGCTGGCAGGATATTCGGTCAATTCCAGCAGGAACTAGAACGGTGCAAGGTTTTGGATATTCCAGTACGACGTAAAGGCTTTTGGGATAAAAAGTATTTATGACTTTGAAGAGCTGCTTATGCGAGAAATCTGTAAGGCATAACTGATAGACTAACTGACTGCTTATAGGAGGTCCTCCAAAAATGATAATGGGTTTATCTTCTCTGTAAGAAGCGTTACTTCTTAGAAACAATAATTATCAGGAACACTCACGATTTCTCGAACAACATGTTTCCCATCACCTGCAAAATTTGAAATCATGTGCTAAAATATGTCTTATAACGTTTGCAGTTAGTGCTGACAAGTCCTGTTTTTTTTATCTCGGTATGATATTTGCATAGATGTATGGTGTTCGATCAAACAGACCCATATAGCTTGTATCCACACGAAAAGAAAAAGTGAGAGTTACAGAGAAGATATTGACTGATAAAATTGATAGATATTGATAACATTGATGTCGCTAGCAACGGATGAAGCAACATCAAAGAGAACCAAAGGCACAAGAAAAAAAAAACTTAAAGGAAAGGGAGGATGACGATTGCTCCAAATTTCTACCAAAATGCAACGGAATTTTTTCGGAGGAAGTTGTATCTTGAAAAATGCACATTATCCCTCAACCATATAGTAAGTGCTTCATTTCAGTATTTACTCCTTTTTTGGAAGCATAGAATAATTAACTTGACGTTTTATTGGGCTTCATTAACAGTCATGTGGAATCCAGATGCATGGCAAATTAGTGATTGTAACAGACGATGCTATTTTAAAAAACAGATCTCCGAGTAAGCCTACCGGAACTGTTTAATGCGTTTTCATACTGAATCCTTGTACCTGACCTCAATTGTTTAATGCGTTTTCATACTGAATCCTTGTTTCTCATGATTCTAATTAGCGTCTGATCTCAATTGTTTAATGCGTTTTCATACTGAGACCTTGTTTCTCATAATTCTATGTGTCATTTATTTTCAGTTATTTAATGCGTTTTCTTACTGAATCCTTGTTTCTTATGATTCTAATTATTATCATCTGATCTCAATTATTTAATGAGTTTTCATACTGAGACCTTGTTTCTCATGATTCTATGTGTCATTTATTCTCAATTATTTAATGCGTTTTCATAATGAATCCTTGTTTCTCATGATTCTATGTGTCATTCATTCTCAATTGTTTAATGCGTTTTCATAATGAATCCTTGTTTCTCATGATTTTAATTAGCATCAATTCCCTGTTATTTAATGCGTTTTCATAATGAATCCTTGTTTCTCATGATTCTAGTTATCATATGCTCTCAATTATTTAATGCGTTTTCATGCTGAATCTGTTTCTCATGATTCTAATTCTCTTCTTTTCTCAGTTATTTTGATTCTACTCTTAAATTCCGCAGAAACTGATGGATCTTGCAAGATCTATGGCATGGGACTGGAGCCGACGAACGTTTATGTGAACACTGATTCCGCAGCGCCCCCGCCAGGAGGACCTCTTCAGGAGACGGCCAAAGGACGGCCAACATACCCGCAACCGGCAATGGTAAACAGGTGAGTAAAAGCCCCAAGCGTCTGGAAATATCATTCAGTCCTGTGTATACGGCATTGGGTATTTGATTTTTTTTCTCCGACAACAGCACTTATCTCTAATCCATCCGCAATGTCTTTTATAAAATGTAATAATGGAGTGTCTGAAAAGGTTTAAGCGAGATGTTTGAAAGACGAACTTGATGGGAAGATGCGGGAGTAGTCAGGGACCTGTTAATTACTTTTTTTTTTTTTTTTTTTTATCCTTTTGCAGACTTTTTTTTTTATTTTAATTCCACACGTGCTGGGTACACACATCCCCTTGGTATGTTGCTAACACATTCTCGTCAGGCTTTCACTATATATTTAATATGCGTTTCGTATTTATTCCAGAATCTTTCTAGTTCCTTTGCAGTTGATAACGATACGTTGACTTACTGGGAGAATGGGTGGGTGAAACCTTGGTGGATGGTTGACCTCGGAGCTTACTATTTCATCCACCACGTTAACATCTTGCCAAGACAGGGATACTTCAGTTTTCGGTTCCAAGAAGTTGAGGTAGGCAACTGAATCGTCTCATCTTGTTATAGTAGCCTGTAGTCTAGCCAGGATTAATAGAGTACTCTATTATTATTATTATTATTATTATTATTATTATTATTATTATTATTATTATTATTATTATTATTATTATTATTAAAACAGTTTAACCAGACCACTGAGCTTACTATCAGCTCTCATAGGGCTGGTCCGAAGGATTTGGATGAAATGACACGTCTAGGCTAGAAGCCTAGCACCGGGACCAAATAGGTCATTCGATATAGTGATGAATGAATGAAAATGAAATTAAAAGCTGCACAAAGGCACACGCTCTCATACTGGAACACACTCACTTAATCCTGGGTCAAGGAATTGGCCAAAACAAGAGGATGCTGCAGACCTCGTGCCGAGGTTCGGGGTGTAAATCTTCCCTTTAAATTTGGTGCTCTGTATCTTCTTCGTTTTAACGTGCTTTTATACCCATACTTATTATTATTTTTTTTTAAGCGTCCGAGTTTATATAAAAAGGATATTAACACTGTGATTTCCCAGTGTGATGGTGACGATGGCACGTATGAAATCAATGGGCTCGTTTTAAATATTAAAAATGATAGTTTGCTCATCTGGATTTACCAACGTAAGCCTGGATTCAGTAGACGTCATGTGGTGGCTTTGCGGCATATTTCCACGTAAAAATTTGCGAAGTTTTCATCTTTGAAATCAGTGTTAAAACGACAGAAACGTCGCTCGGCGGGGGAAGCGACAGCCAAGTCAACTGAAAGCAAAGTTGTCCTATGGCAGAAGTTATTGCCGTCGCAGCCGTTTCAGAAGTCGTAAGACCACCCGTTTGAGCTTCGATTCTGGGTGAATATGTCTTAAAGAGAACTGGACGAGTCTCTCCTTTTGAATCCCCCCCTCTCGTTTTTCCAGATCCGAGCTGGCCCAGAGTTGACAACGGACGGAAATCTGACCAAGTGGGAATTCATTGGATTTTACCCGGGCATCTACCAGGACGGGGGTGGTCGTGTGTACTTCAACCAGACCCAAGGAGCTTGTGGACGCTTCCTCTCCGTGCAGCGAAACAACACCCTGTCTGATACTTTAGCTCTTGCTGATGTCCTGGTTTACGTTCGCAAAAATGTGACATATTGAGATGCGTATGCGGGAAAGGACGGAGAAGTCAGGATGTGGTGAAAACTAGATGTGAATCGATATTGGTCCCCAGCCTAATCGGTATCCTTTCAGTTTGCCATAAGGGTAATTTGGTGATGCATAAAGATAATTTTTAAGTAAATTGTCATTGCAATTTATTGGAGGTGCATATAAGATCCAAAAGACACCTTTTCTGAGTAAACAGTTCCTAAAAATTCTAAACAGTACTTACTTTTCCATTGGCTATTATCAGAAATCTGTCTATCTATGTATCTGTCTGTCTATCTTTCTATCTATCTATATATATATATATATATACACACACATATATATATATATATATATATATATATATATATATATATATATATATATATATATAAGTAATATATATATAGAAGTAATCAACACACAATCACGTGTGGAACAGAAATAAATTTCTGACTCGCATCAGGATCGAACCCAGGTCTTTCAATTGAAAGGCAAGGTCGCTGCCAACTAGGCCATACAAGACTTTGAGTATGTCCTCAATTACACGTTTATTACGCCAACTTTAGGAGCACCACCATCAGTTGATACAAACGGCAGCAGATGACAGCAGGGTTCATGATATTTAAAAAAAAAAAAAAAAAATTCAGAAATACAATGTTTGCAATTGTATGGCCGTGGTCTGAGAGATAACATGCAAAAGCTATGAGCATGCTTATAGTGAATTAATTGACTGAAGAGCAAATTTAAACCCCTCGGTCTTTACAATTGTATGTCATAAAAACAACAAACCTGTGAGGAGTCAGCAAACAAATCCTCCGCCTCCCAAATAAAAGAATTTCCCTCAACGCTTCTCAGGTTAAAATGAACAGCTCGCTTCGTCTCATACCCGGTTGCATTGCCCAAGTACGGGAGTTAACCTCTCCTTTCATGCTTGAAATTTTGGCACCCGTTTTGCACTTTTGTGGGTCATTCTCCAAAGCGGCCCTTTATATCTTGTTATTTAGCACCTTGTTGAGAGTTGTAGCTTTCCTCCAAGATGATTTTCATATATACTGTTGGGGGGGGGGAGGCACTACATGGTATGGCAATTTTCATTAAGTTACAGGCGTTACTCACTTGCTGGACGGATCTAAACTAATAAACGTTTCACTCGACTTGATGTGCTCTCTCTGTACTTCTGAAATTTTCCATTTAGGGCTTTTTCTGTTTCTGGAGTAGTAAACGTGGATGTTGGAGTCATACGTATGAAGGCCCTACTGCAGATTCCGTCAGTGAATAACAAATTTGAAGTTTGTTCAGAAGTTTCAAGAGGTATGAGAGCATAGGTACAAGGCTGGAAGAAGGAAGGAATAAAATTGTACTTTCAGGTTGATTAGGTTCACAGTCAAAAAATCAGATGACAAGTTATACTGATATCAAAAGTTATGCCAGAAATGTTAGAACTTTGACAATAATGAATTACTTTACTAATAATTTGATTGTATGGAGGTCTTTACATGACCTTAAAGATAATGTTAATATTCTAGACACATTGTAATTGTATAACCTTGGTATAACACGCACTTGTTATCTGTGACACACACATTTTTATGACGTTTTTTTAATCAGCATCAATATGACAGTAGCAGCCCTGCTTTAAAATGTCTACACAGTTCATACCTCATAATTCCAATTTTATTTAGTTACCCTGAAATGGATTTCAATCGTTTCTCCTGGAAATAATAATTTGTAGTTTGTGATTTGAATTTTTCACCTTATTAATCAATCACATGTTATGACACTTGGCATGGTCTTTCATACACACTTATACAAAATTATACACATCAGTGCAATAAACTGAGAAAGGTCACAGGTTGTTGAGTGCTCCTGCATGATACCTTGACTACCTTGAACAAATAAAACGTACAGTTACCAGAATTACAGAGTACCAGTTTATGCACAAACATTCCAAGATTCTTAAATCATTACAGAATTGCATTAAAAGAAAAATTATGAAAATTTCAGAATGCATGTCTAAAATTTGAAATGACAGCAATAATTAAATGATTATTCAGGCCCACTTTAAGCATTATTTTGATTCCAAAACCTGAATATTCAGGAGATGCTCAGAAAAGAACCTGAAGAAAGTATCACGCACAAGACTTGTCTTTTTCTTCCTCAGATGAGGGAAAAGCACTTTGCTCTGTGCTTTCTTAACTCATCGTGACCTCTGGAAACATCAGGCATTTCTCTTTTTCGATGGGTCGTCTGTGACGCCCTTCTCCTGCTGGAGTACAGTTTGCCACAACGAGACTGCAGACTAGTCACGGTAGGCAGCGAAGTGTGGTCGGCAAGGCTGAAATAGAACCAGTACAGACCTCTCTGTGACAGTGATAGAAAACTAAGCAATAGGACTTCAGGCCATAAATTCTCTTTGCACATTCCCCTCTTGAGGATGATGTCAATCCAGGCCAGGTTTTCATTTACAGGGACAGGTTAAGGCAGCGTAACTTGCCAGCTTCGTCTCATAAAACAAGTGGTGCCACGACGCAGGCAACAGCAGCCATTATGTGGTCTTTGTGGGCTTTCAGACCCCCTGGCAATTAAGGAGAGGATCTTGTCTTTAGGTCACCATATCGGACCACCT
Organism: Macrobrachium rosenbergii; assembly: GCF_040412425.1. NCBI lineage: Eukaryota > Metazoa > Arthropoda > Malacostraca > Decapoda > Palaemonidae > Macrobrachium > Macrobrachium rosenbergii. The sequence goes on along the minus strand of NC_089762.1, from coordinate 46,124,434 downwards.
GTGAGGAAAGAAAGGCAGATGTGACGTCGTGGTAGAAGCTCCAACTCCATTTCTTCAGCGTCATTAAGTGTATCTCCATTGAGAAGATAAAGGCACCAAGTTGAGAGGCTTGTTCAGAACTGGCAACTCGGGTAGGCAGAATAATTTTTCCTTACCGGAAGTTGAGAAGCCATTATTGGATTTGCTTTGTAAGCAACAACAACTTCATTTAATCTGATTTATCTCAAGATAAAATATTAGGAGTTAATGTAGATGTTTTACAAGAAAATGCTGTTAAGTGGGAATAATTAGGTTTCAACCATCTGTATGTATGTATGTAATGTCTCACTAGCATATATATATATATATATATATATATATATATATATATATATATATATATATATATATATATATATATATATATATATATATATATATATATATATATATATATATATATATATATATATATATATATATATATATATATATTATAAAGTTATGCCATGATGTATCAATGTCACGATAATGACTTAGAAATAAAGCTGACGCCAGTTACGATATATAATCCTTATTCATTATCCTTGCATTTATTATATATTATATATTACGGTATATGCATATGCATATATATATATATATATATATATATATATATATATATATATATATATATATATATATATATATACATTTGGACCCCTGACTATATGTGGTTCAGGATTCATGGATTCATCTATGCACAAATTTTTCTTCTGAATTATATATTATATATATATATATATATATATATATATATATATATATATATATATATGTATATATATATATATATATATATATACACATATATTTATACACACACACACACATATATATATATATATATATATATATATATATATATATATATATATATATATATATACATACATATATATACATACATATTATTCAGAAGATGAAACCTATTCATGTGGAACAAGCCCGGAGAGGCCACTGACTTGAAATTCAAGCTTCCAAAGAATATGGTGTTCAGTAGGAAGAAGTAAGAGGAGTTAAAGGGAAATGAAAAAAAAAAGAGATCCCACTTATTAAAAACAAAAAAAAAAATTAATAAATAATAAAAATGTATTAAAATGCAACGAGAATAGTATTAGGGTAGTAATGCATTTCATCTTCGCTTGAACTTCTGAAGTTCCAGCTGCACAGCACCCTTTGGGAAGCTGTTCCACAGTCCAGTGGTGTGAGGAATAAAGGACCTCTGGAACTGAGAAGTTCGACAGCGAGGCACCTTGTTCATCCACACTATCACGTACATAGGGAGTACAAATATGTCAAGAGTGTGGGCACAGGAATAGTAACCAAAATTTTACTATGATACCCGCTAGCTTATGGGATATATACTAACTTAGAAAATTGTACAGAATCCGAAATAACAATAACTATTAATGTTGTCTTTCCATAGTAAGTTTTTATTAGGCATAAAAAAATAAAAAAATATGACAATTTAGCGATAAAAACGCGTTATTTGAGAACGGTGTTATCCCAGCCTAGACAAAGTAGGCTATGAATTCGCGATCAAGTATCATTAAGCACAAGGCATCCAAAGGCATTGCATTGTAGTAATGTATGAGAGTGTATAATGACTGCTGCATGTGTACAGCTGTACAAGTAAATAAAAATACAATGAGCAAATTACCAGTAATGTAGGACCGTAACGCACATACAAAAGTGATGCTATTGCCCTTCACGTTTGATAGAATCCCCTGTTAAGTACGTTTTCTATTGGTACCTTTTTCTAAGTACATTTTCTATTGATACCTTTGTCTAAGTACATTTTCTATTAGTACCGTTTTCTGTGTTCAGAACAGTTTATATGGTATATCTTGAGACAATCGTGTACGGCACTGTACATAGTGTACACTTACTGTAGAATAATTATTGAAAAACAACAGTGCGATAAGACTCCTTAATGTAAAGCTTAAATGATTGTACCCTACATCACTCATCTCTCTTTCAATACCGGAATTATTATTTTTTGCCTTGTTGATATTGTCTTGCTATATTCAGGTAATGCTCTTTTATCTTGTCCGTACCAGTTACCTTCCCATCTGTATTGTTGGGTACTACTAGTAGTAATCGTCTGGATTTGCCTTTAAAGCGGCTCCCATGCTAGTTAGTAGTAGTAGCCGTCTGGATTCGTCTTTAAAGCGGTTCCCATGCTAGTTCTGTTTCTTGCTTAAGTGTATTAAGTATACTTTCTCTGTATTGCCAAATTTTTTGTTAAATTCGTTCCTATTTTCGATTTTTTTACTTTTGACAGATCTTGTTAGCCATAAATTCCTCTTTACCTTCTTTGTACGATTGCTGCTTGACTCCCTATCTGTTCCTACTGTTACTATATGCTGGGCAATAAATTAAGATGTGTTCTGAGTTATCTGTTATTTCTTCACATCACCAACATTTTGTATCTTCCCATTTTAATCTTTTCCTGTCATTTTGTTCTAGTGTTTTTTTCAGTGGCATCACATCATGGCTCTTCTCTAATGTTTTCCTCAAATTTAATAAGATTTTTAATATTGATTTTTCATTTATTTCTCTTACCCATGCTTTTATGTCTTACGCTTTTATCGTTCCTTTTAACTGCATCCTTTTAATCGATTCAGTTTTGCTTAGGTTCAAGTTTAACTCTGTTAAATACCACTTTCAAGTCCTTCACATAGAATGATTTATTCCTCATATCCCTTGAGTGGCAGGAAGAGGGGCCCCTATTTCAGATCTTACAGCACATACAGCAACCACTTTCAAGTCCTTCACATAGAATGATTTATTCCTCATATCCCTTGAGTGGCAGGAAGAGGGGCCCCTATTTCAGATCTTACAGCACATACAACTTGCTGTGTACCTTGGTGCTTTCAGTATTGTACTGTACACTTGATTATTTTTTTGCAGTTTGTTTATTTCTTTCTTGCTGAGTTTCATTACTCCCATGGCATACATGAATGATGGTATTGCTAATCCCTTCCAGTACAACTCCCTTATAATCACCTTGCTGCAACTTTTACTGATGTTTGCGTTAGCATTGTTTTCAGCCTGTTTTGCTTAATTTGGGGCCCTTTTTATTTGCCCTCTTAAGCAGTCTTTTGTGTTGTTGATTTTTACACCTAGATATCTTATTTACTTAACTATTTTCTATTCCTTTAATACGCCGAAGGTTTTCTACGTTGTCTATACTGTATTAGTCGTTGAATACTGATATAATGTTTTTATCTTTATTTATACTGATATATCTTTATTTATACTCAAGGCGTGCCACTTACCACCACTATTGTTTCTCAGCATTAGGTTTCAAGTTTAGGTAACTTTTTCTTTACATTATTCTCCGCTACCATTTTGCAAATGACAATTTCTTTATGATATTTCTTTTTTCAATGATAACTCATAAAACAGCTCTCTTTCTTTATTTCTCCATACATTATCATTTAAGACAGACAATTAGAAGGCAGTTCACTTGTCCACTAGGCAAAAAAACGTATTAAGATTCTGCATTACTTTGCTACTTGTACCTGGCAATAAATACCACTGTACCTAAAATATAGGTGCAGTTATCCAAAAAGTATTTATTGTGAGATAATGAATAACCCAACTACAAATTTAAACCTCAGGCATCTCAAAACCTTTTCAGATGTTGTGAGTACCACTTACATTGACATCAGTGAACAAGGAAAGAAATAGCAGGAATGATAGTGCGTGAAAAAAAAAAAAAACAGGACGTTTTCAGTATAAAAACAATGGCCAAAGAAATAAGAAACGGAATTTTTTTGAGTATGGTATCAGACAATAAAGTAAAAACAAAAAAATACATATAAGTGTGAACCTGTACCATAAAATTCCCACTGGTTTTCAGGAGTAACTGTAAATTGTACATATATATGTATATATGTATGTATTTATATATATACATATAAAGTAGATATTTTTTTGCAGTCAGTAAAAAAGTAAATACTGTTTAGAATTTTAAGGAAAAGCTTTTAAAACAAAATCGTGTGCATCTTATAATTTGTGCATCTCCAGTAGATTACCTTGATAGTAATACAATTGCAAACAACGTACATGTCACCAAATTATCCTCATTGCAAACTCAAAATGTACCGATTAGACTAAGGACAGTTATTCCCTATGTCTAGTTTTCATGAATCACTCTGAATTTTCCATCTTTACCGGTACAAACATCTTAGTATGACACATTCTTGCGAACGTAAGCCTCAACATCATTAAGAGAAAAAGCATCATTCAAGGTACTGACTCGCTGCGCGGAGAGAAACCGTCCACAGGTCCCTTGGGTACTATTGAAGAGCACGCGACCACTCTTGCCACTGTAGCTAGTTGGGTAAGATCCTACCAATTCCCACTGGGTCAAGTTTCCGTCCTTTCGCAACTCTGGACCAGCTCGAACCTGGAAAAATGAGAGGGCATTCCAACTGAAAGACTCGTGCTGGTCTCTTTTACGTATATTTACTCAATATAGAAGCTAAATCAGGTGACCTTACAACTTCTGCAACCAATGCGATGATAGTAACCTCTGACACAGTCTAACTTTGCTTTCTATTGACTTTATCGTCGCTTCCACCGCCGAGTGACGTTCTTTTGATTTCGTACTGATTACAGATACAGAAGCTTCCCGTTTCTTTACGTGTAAATTTACCACCAAGTGACCACATGACGTCTGTTATTGAATCCTGCAGGACTGGCAAATCACGATTAACAACCACCATTCATATTCAAAATCACCTGAGTTTAGTCTGTCGATTTCACAAATACCCGCGTCATCATCGCACTGAAAATCACAATATCTGTTATTTTTTATTTATGGACACTTAAAGAAAGAAGTCTGCAGAGAATAAAATTTTATGGAAAGACTTCTCTCGCGAACCTTGTCAAGATAATTCACATGAGATCTAACTAATGGCCACATATTTACCCAAATTGCTTCGAACCACGGTACCAGGGATCTCAGGCTTTGCAAAGAAAATATTGTACCATATACTCATATCAGTTCTTTTATAAAACTTTTCTCATGCCAGATAATGAAATTATTTCCTCCCCATTAAAATAGCCGAGTTAAAATATAATCTAGTTTAGGGATTATTTTAAGATATTGGTACAGAAAACTAAAAAGAAACATTTCATGTTTTTTCCGTGATGAGTTAATCTGGCAAGAAATCCTACAGTGCATGCGCATAGAAAATAGTTACAGGAAAGCTTCCCATTCAGTTCGATATACTGGTTATTACACATTCCAATTAAATCTTCAAACAGTTTTTTGAGGTATTCACCTTTCACTAAAATTCCCTGTCTAATACCGCCTGTCGTGACGATGTAATTAAGAGGGCAATTTCCTCTATAGATCTTGTGCAACGGTAATTGTCTCTCACACAGCTAAATAACGACTGCAGAAACAGTTATTGACACTGAGTAATTTTTACGACAAAGATATGTGCAGTTAACACAAAGAGGTAAATTCTTAAGACAATAATGCGCAATCATAGCCTTCTGATCCACTACTTTATAATATACATGTACTCGTTGCAAGGTTGTAGCAAAGAACACAAGACAACATTAGTTAGGTGCATATATATACATATGTATACACACATATGTATACATATATATATATATATATATATATATATATATATATATATATATATATATATATATATATATATATATATATATATATATATACTATATATATATATGTGTGTGTGTGTGTAAAATGGTTAATTCGCTCTTGGACTGCCCCACCAAATGGCATCAAAAGAAAAGTAAACTGAAGAAAGATTAGACACTGGGAGAGGTGAAAACATCAGCGTATATTTTTGATACTGCATTTCTCCAACGATTTGAGTAACAATTCACTGTTCCTTTTTGAAGCTGAAAGGACTAAAATCAAAGAGATAAAACGGCTTGGCTCCATACCTCCACATATTCGAACCGCTTTCGGTAGGGTCCCTGTCTTGGCAAGATGCTAACGTGGTGGATGAAGTAATAAGCGCCAAGGTCAACCATCCACCAAGGGTTCAACCATCCATTCTCCCAAAAGCTCGTAAGATCGTAATCAACTGCAAGGCGACTGTAAAGATTCTGAAGTAAGTACTGACCGCAATACGAGTATTAGTTATGTAATGGAATGGAATGGAACATGGAGTTTAGGCCAAAGGCCAAAGCACTGGGACCTGTGAGGTCATTCAGCGCTGAAAAGGAAATTGAGAGTAGGTAGGTTTGAAAGGTGTAACAGGAGGAAAACCTCAAAGCAGTTGCACTATGAATCAGTTATTAGGAAAGGATGGATAGCAAGGTGGGGGAATGATAATATGAAAGGAGAGGCAGCAAAAGGAATGAAAAGGGTTGCAGCTAGGGGCCGAAGGGACGCTGCAAAGAACCATTAGTAATGCCTACAGTGCACCCCGTGAGGTGCACTGACGGCACTACCCCCCTACGTGGATTAATCATGTAATGAAAGCTTGCTGGGGATGCATTAGCAACATACCAGTAGGGGATACATGTAGCCTTTACATGTGGAATTATGCACAAATAAATTATTGATCTTTCAGATATTTCACTTACACCTTTGCAGACATTTCGCACGTATTTCGGAATGGTAAGGTCGTCATGAAAAAATCAAATCCCCCCCCCTCCCCACCCCCGATGTAACATAACAGCAGTTGTACTGTATCGTACACGCTTGACGCTTGTACTCACCCAGGTGACATAGATGAAACGGGGTAAGTTGGTTTAGTTTTAGCCTTCTCCTCAAGAGGTCCACCTGGAGGAGGTGCTGCAACTTCAGTTCTGACGTAAACATTCGTCGATTCCATTCCTATGCCATAGATCATGCAAGATCCATCCGTCTCTGTGGAGATGAGGAATAGGAGAAAGTAATTGACAATAGGAAGAAGCAATTAAAATCATAATTTAAACTCAAGAGATAATCTTTGCATTGTTGTTGGATACTCGATAGTAGTTCATGAACCCCTTAGAAAACTTCAAGTCAGTTACTGTGTGCTTCTAAAAAAAGGAGTAAGATACCAAACTGAAACACTTTTACTTTGTTGTCGAGAGATATTGTAAACCTGTGAAGAATAAAATTTCCCATGAATAATATTCGTTACATTAAAGCAATGATTTAATATCGTCGCCGTGATCTTTGTGATTTAGACTCTTGTTATTTTAGTTCCTTTGATTTTCTGAGATGTTTTATCTGTTGCCATTGACATCATTCTTGACAATCCGTATCTTCTGTTGCAAAAGTGTTATTTAACTCTCTCAATTTTTCTTTTTGTGTATTACTGCATTTGTACATGATATCTGACCTTTTATCAAATACCTTACATCTGTTAAACGTATCATGCAGAGACGACAAACCTGGACTTGTAACCGCACGATATCAAATTTTGCAGCTGAAGGGAACAGAGGGTAAAAAACATAAAAAATCGCTTTTAAGTTGTGGCTATAATTATTACCAGCAGATTACGTTAATCTACAAATTTTTTTAACGATAAAGCACATATTATGTCTGAACCGTTTAGACCAATTGACAGATTTACAAAAGACGCCCTTAAAATTGACCAATTTTCCTGGTGCTTGTACAGAGTTAATACGGGAGGATCTACTTTTCTGGGAAATGTCTTCTGTATGCATACGCTTTGGATTATTAAGCAGCTGTTTGCTTTATCTACATCCAGCCGTATCCCCCCCCCACAATTAATCCATCACTAAAAAACTGTGAATACCAAAGCTACAGGCACCGATACATGCACAAACAAAGATACAGTAGTTGGACTGACCTGAGAATTCGAAGAACAAACAGCGCTTATGGAAACATGTGGTGGCACAGATAAGGATTCCAGTAACATTGTAGATTGTGGGTTGCCAGAGTCGAACTAAAGGAGGAATGCATTGGTGTCTTGGGGTATGGTATATTATCCCAGCGTTTATGCCCATATTCATCAGGCATATTGCAAGAGCAGCGCTAAGGATGATCTTCAGGTCCATCCCTGAAGATATAGAAAATTAGGGTATGTATATATACATATATATATATATATATATATATATATATATATATATATATATATATATATATATATATATATATATATATATATGTGTGTGTGTGTGTGTGTGTGTGTGTGTGTGTGTGTGTGTGTGCACGTTCGTATGTAAAATTATCAAGTACCAGATGTAGAGATAAAACAAAAAGTATGGATCCTTACTGGTTTCGCCTTCATGAGTATTGATACACAGGGGTACGAATGAATATATTCTTATAATGTGCTAAGGGAAAACGTGCATGTTTACGACTACAAAACATGTTAGCAACCGAGAAAGGGAGAGGAACCCTAACCTCACCTATAATGGACGTTGAGTTAATCATTAACAAATTTAGTTTTTTGAGTGGTGGTGGGTTCCCCTCTGCCATTTTTTAACGCCATGTGAACTAGAACAAGATTGACTACACTCATTAAAACATATACACATTACATATTTCTTTTGCCACAGACGGATCAGGTTTTTACATACATATTCTTACCACAAGTTTCTTTGATAAAACTTGATGCTATTATATTTCTTTTCAACATAACAGAATAAAGTAAGCGTAGTTCCATAATTTCAAACTTGTTTGTACAAATATACCTATACACATACAATATACAATATACATACACGTGTGTAATATTAAGTGTGTGTGTTTGTGTGCATGTCCATAAACCGCTTCTTCAAAAATGCCAGACTCACACATTGGCGATTCAAGGATGCGCATATCATAATGGCTGGTTTTGGCGATCATCGCCATCATTCGCGTGCCTGGGGCTGCCAGAAAAAAAATTGTCAGCTACTCGGTCACGCATTTGCGATTCAAGGACGTGCAATGCGTAACTGCCGAAATTTTGCTGATTACGACCAAATCGCCAACAATCGCCATGAGTCGTTACCGTGTCGCCAAGCTTGGCGACATTCACCAAGTGATGGCGGATGTTTTAAATGGATGGTGCCTGTCGCAGTTGCAGGTTACGATTAGCGCAATCTAATTACGACAAGTGGCGACGCCATTGCGTCAGTGTTGCGTAGTATCCACTGACATGACAAATGACGGTTGATGCAGTCAGACCGCATGTTTTAAACAGTCGAACACATCTGCCAAGGCGACAAAATCGGCGACGTGGTAACAATTCATTGCGATTGTTGGTGATTTGGTCGTGATTACATCGTAATTAGGTTGTAATTATCAAATTTTCGGAGTTACGCACTGCGCGCGTCCTGGAATCGCCAATGTGTGAGTCCAGCATAAGGCAATTGAATACAGAGCAGAACAGAAGCATGACCGCTTTTCATAGGAAAATTCTATGAAATGTACCACTTATCCCCAGACAAAAGTATCATTAACATCAACAGACACATTTACAGGATCCCACGTGTATCTTTGACTCAGTCCTAAATATTGAGGTAATACAATTATTTTCAGACATCTTAAGTCCATGTAGCATGCTTGCAATACCTCATTCTCCTCTCCTACTTCTTTCAAAACTAATGTACTAAGTGCAGCTTTTGCAAATCAATCTACCTCCATTTTCTCTGAATAGCTGTCTTTACTTTTATTCGAGCTCTTCTATAACTTATTTGTCTCGCCACTACGCAAAAAGAAACTCAACTCAGCAATTTCTACGTTCCCTTTTGTTTGAATTCAGCGTCTGCTTTTCTTCTATGAAGGGGAGTTTGGTTATACAAACTAACCACTTCCATTCTCACGGCATTCTTGATACTGTATTATTCACTGAACCATTTAGTCCGCTCTCTTCTCTCGTAATTCATGTTTAAAACCAACTTTGCACCAAACTGGCCATTCTCATCACGCAAATGTTAAATTATTGTCTTTTCGGTTAGTTTTAAGACTGCACTTGCAGATTTCAGCTGAAGGATGATGAGCTTAATACGATAGATATTATTGGTTTCATTTTGGAGTACTGGGGACTTTTATACACGATGTGTGGGAAGAAAGGCAGAAAATTTTTAAATATAGGACAAAAAGCCAGAATTTTTGGGTGGCTAGTGGATGAAGGGCTTGTAAAGAATCCTGGGATTTTAACGCTTTTAAGTATAGTTTTAGTTTTTAATTGTCTAGGTTGGTAATAAAATACTGCCCAAAACATTTCTACGAAAAACTCGAAAAGTGCGAATGCTGTTAAAGAAATGACTATTAACTTGCAAGAGAATCACGAAAACTTTTCAATCAAAACATAAATGCTCGGCCAAGAGAATATGGAGTACTTTAACTGCAGGTGTCGGAGACTGGCATATTCCTTTCAGTCGGAGTGAAGTTGTTGTATCCTTAAACAAAGAGATTAAAAGGAATATCGTTCGATTTTACTTAGGTGAGCACTAAGTGGTGGGATGTACATGGAATGTCCATTAGTATAGTAATATCATTGTCAAGGATACACACAATCATTTATATGCCTCTTTAGTGTGAAATCCAAAAGTGGAAATTGGAAAATAGTTATACAAATAAATGACTGTGTAAATGAATATTATTAGCTGTGTAATGTAAATGTGAAGATAAAGGGAAGAACTGAAAAGCAAATAAAATTTGTTGGTTATTAAGCAATTCGATGTCGAAGTCTACACAAGGGCGAGAACGATGTATCGATGATAAAGTCACCTTTTGGTGAGTGAGCACTTGCAAATGTATCTGATGACGAATTCAGTTTGCCGAAAATGCAATGTAAAGACGTTGTCAACTCTTTCCGGTTGTGCTACACCATTGCCCTACCTGATATCTTCAGAACAAATTGGAATTATATATTTATATTCAGAACAAATTGGAATTATATATATATATATATATATATATAATATATTTATATATATATATATATATTAACTTTATCACATACACAATTGTTCACACACACACTTGGTAATGTGGACTGTTTGTCCAAGGAAGCTTGTAACTTTTTCTGAATAAATACTCCATTAGATACCATTCAGTTTGAATGACATATATATATATATATATATATATATATATATATATATATATATATATACATTTATATACAGAAATAAATAATATAATATAGTTTTCCTTCATCCCACGTAATATTTTATCTTCGTGATTTACAACTCCGATATATTTGTTTTCTTACTCGAATAATTAATCTTACCACTTAATAGTAAATTAACTATACCCAGTTCAGTTGCTGCTAACCTAACACCCGACATTAACGTGAACAGTTATTTATGGAAGTTAATTTTTGGAAATGATCAAACGACTGAAATTGTTAATTAGTTAAGTAATATATGATAAGTGTCACTATTTAATACTGCAGTGATTAATTAACATTGACAGTGGGCATTGCTGCTGTTTGGCATTTTGTCTTATTAAATATTTGTCAGAAGTCTTATCGGCAGTTGCTTTTGTCCCATTTACTCACTTCCTAGTTAGCTATCTTTTCCCCTGTTTTGATCTGATTGCTGGATTGCCTGTTTCCTTGCCTTGGTTCTGCTGTGGATTAAGTGACAATTTCTTCAGTGAAACAAGAGGTGTTTCATTATACATGATGGTATTTATTTAAGACTGAGGCTGCATGCCCCTTTGATAAACTAGGACTTTATTGTCAGCTAAAAGCAACAAAGACTTTATTCAGTTTATTTCAAAATAGGTACTATAGGTTTTAGTCCCCACACCAAGATCTAAAACTCCAACCCTTTCCATAGAGACTATATTGAGAAACGAAGTGTTGAAAGTGAAGTTTTGTCATGTTTATGAGAAAGAAAAATAAGAAGGCAGTATTACATTTGTTAGCTGATGAAACATGCAAATTGATTTTGCTATAGCCCCTTAAATGAAAAAATATTCTTAAAAAGTTGTGAAGGGAAAGTTAGTTGGGCTAAGTCCCCAAGTCACAAAACACAAATTAGACTTACGTATAATGTCTAATTAGATGGTAGGACGAGAGTTTCCAGCTTTTTTATATGATGACGAGCACCCAGTCGTTCCCTTGGTAATTATGAGAACACCACCCTAATTTTGTAAGTGGGAAAGATGATTAAGTATAAGAACTTTCAATTAACTGCAGAGAAGATTCGTAAATAAAATTGTAAACTTTACAAATATATACAGTATATATATATATATATATATATATATATATATATATATATATATATATATATATATATATATATATATATATATATATATATATATATATATATATATATATATATATATATTTCATTCACTTTAAACTTGCTCTGTGAAGGCATTGACAAAGTAAGGCTTGAACAGCGTGTTTCTAAAAGTGAATGCGATGTACTGTATATCTAAACTGCCTCAGCCTGCACTATACTGATACGCGTTGTTAGAAGGCTAGCGTGTTAGGAAGAATGAAAATGGTCGATGTGCTATAGACAGCAAGTAATAGAGAAAACCATTGGATGGGAGATGAAAACAGAGGCAGCTGAAATGAATCCAGGATTCCATGTAAAGTTGAGAGTAACATTATTATCTGACTCGTCATGACAGTCACAAATCATGAAGAGTAATTGACAATATGTTACAAATCATGAAATACAAAACTTTATAGCTTGTATGCTAACAATACCAATTCTGAAAAATACATCATACAATTTCTGTGCTGATCAGCAGCTTACCTTGGCACAGCCTCTTGTGGCGAAATCCAAGACACTGATAAGTCGATACCTTTCAATGGCCCTTTTGCCTACTCCAGTTCTTGCACGTCTACCTGCCAGGGTTTGTTCATGACAACATGCAAGCTCTGTGATTGCTGTGTGGCACTGACTCGTTGGTCCTCACTGGCACTAACCTGACATGGAGCTGACTAATGAATGTCCACGATGTCGAAAAAGTTATAGATACGCTGACATAACTATATTCCCCAGCATGTCAGTGTTAATTTAAACAGAAATGAAACTAAATTGAAAATTAAATCTCTGAAACGAATAAACTCTGAGTGAAAGGATGCTCACCGGGATAAATCAGCAGAGGAACGTTTTCTATGAACTGACATAACATCTTTACGTTAAGTAGGAGAAAATAATTCTCATAGAGGCGCGTTACCCAACACAAATGAGAAACTGTAAAAATTACTGGAAAGTTTAAATAATTTTCCAGCTTTAAGTACATTTGGTACATTACCTGCTTAAATTTAATGACCCCTAATGAAAATAGAGATTAAAAATTTAGATAGAGATAAAAATTATTATTTTTCTAGGCCCCTTCGCTACAAATGAAAACAATTACCAGCATGACACAAGAAACCAACTTAAACGGATTAAGGAATGGAGCTAACATTCATTATATGCATGCCATGTATCCGTATCTTAAACAAAAGCAGTAATACGCCTCAATGCAAAGGCTGGCATAAACAGAGTAACCTAGAGAAGTATCGTAGTTGTGGATGGTGCAGTAATACGTACCTGATTTACTTTATTTTTTGGCAAATATTTTTACTGTAAACTGCAGAAATGTTTGCTTCTGGCTAACGTGAACTTGTCACTTTGACCTATCATTTTTCTTATTTGGCGTCTTTGAATAAGTTGCGATATATTATAAATTATAACTCCTAATCTATTCTTTTTCTGAGGTTGTCTTACCTTTCAGCATATCTGTATATTCTCATGTTTTCCTATGTTTGTTTCTGCCATTCATTGTCTCTTTCCTTTCATATTCTTCAAATGATTTCATATTTGATACTGCACACTATGTTTTGCAGTTACTTACCCTCCCCGTAATGGATTTTATATTTTATTCAACTCTAATGTTGACTAAAATCCTTGCCAGTTTTTTTTATAAGTCTATTTCTTATATAACAAGCATTGTAGATGTGCACCTTTAATGCATTACTTGCCCTTGGGATCTATTGTTTTTATGCTCTGGAATTAGTAGATAATAATAAAGAGGAAAAAAAAAAACAGATAATCAAGTGTAAGGAGTTCCAGACAGACAATAAAATTGAAGAAATGCTATACAGAAATTAAGATTTGACAAAAGTGAGTTATTATGAAATATTCCTTTCTGGAAGGGTAACTGATTCTGGCTAGAGTGTAGTTAACCTGAAAGTATAGGTTTATCCCCTCCCTTTTCTTGCCTAGCCAGGCTTTCATATCTTTTGAAACTTCAGAGCAAGCTTTAAACTTTATTCATTGCCAGAATCTGCAAATAGTGCAACAGTGTGTATGTATGTATAATATATATATATATATATATATATATATATATATATATATATATATATATTATATATATATATATATATATATATATATATATATATACAGTATATATATATATATATATATATATATATATATATATATATATATATATATATATATATATATATATATATATATATATATATATATATATATATAATATATATATATATATATATATATATATATATATATATATATATATATATATATATATGTATATATATACATATATATATATATATATATATATGTATATATATATATATATATATATATATATATATATATATATATATATATATATATATATATATATATATATATATATATATATATATATATATATATATATATATATATATATATATATATATATATATACTGATTTTTTTTTTCAATTGATGGTGATGCTCCTAAACATGGTTTTAAGAACGTGTAAATGATGACGTGCTCAAGGTGTGAACTTAGCACTAATAATTTTTTAGCTTTAGCTTTCAAGTTTGATTTATTTCTTCGCATCATTCTCTGCTACCATTTTGGATATGATAATTTCTTTATGATATTTCCTTGGGTAATGATCACTCATGAAATAATTTCCTCTTTAATTTCTTTCTCAATACATTATCATTGACGACAGAGAATCACAAACCAGTTCACCTGTCCACTGGGCGAAAAAAAGTATTAAGATTCTGCACTACTTTGCTACCTGTATCTGGCAGTAAATAGACTGTACCTAAAATATAGGCTTAGTTGCATCCTCACCTGAGGATGGTGTGCTTGCTACAGAAAAACGTTTAATATGAAATGACGAATAACCCAACTGCCATTTAAAAAGCTCGGGTATATCAAGACCTCTGCAGATTTTGTGAACATTACCTATATTGAAAACCAGTGAACATGCAAAAAAAAAAAAAAACAATGGTAGAAATGATAGGGTATGGAAAAATAAAGATAGGCAATTGTCAGTATAAAAACAGTTGCTAAAGTAATAAGAAATAGAATATTTTTCAGAATGGTACCTGACAATGAAGTAAAAAAAAATACATAACACTGAGAACCTATGCCACAAACTTCCCACTGGTTTTCATATAGATAGATCAACAAGTCAATAAAAAAGTGATTAGTGTTTACAATCTTAAAGAAACGTTAAAATAAATCCCATAGATCTTATATTCTACTTATCTCCATTAGATCACCATGATAACAACAATGAAGTTGTACATGACTTGTATTTATCCCCACTGAAAACTAGAACTGTATCAATTAGGCAGAGACAGTTACTCTTTACATCTAGTTTTAATGAATTGTCCTGGCCTTTCCTTCCTTTCCAATATAAGCATCTTAATTTTATGCATTCTTGCGAACGTAAACCTCAACATCACTCAGAGCAAAAGCATCATTCAGGCTGTTATTTCGCTGCACGGAGAGAAAGCGTCCACAGACTCCTTGGGTAGTATTGAACTGAAAGCGGACGTCCCCGCCTGCGTAGACATTTGGGTAAAATCCTATAAATTCCCACTGAGTCAAGTTTCCGTCCGTTTGCAACCCTGGGCCAGCTCGAACCTGGAACAATGAGAGGGCGTTCAAAGTGAAAGACTAGTCTAATTCTCTTTCAAGTATGTCGACTCAAAATTGGCGCTAAATCTATAAAGACAATAACTTCTGCCACAGGCCAGCTTTGCATACAAAGACTGCCCATACCTTAATTGTAAATTTACCATCAAATGGCCACATGTCGTCTATTGAATCCCAGCTAAGTGTTGGCAAATCACAATTAACAACAACAACTCCTTAATATTCAAACTCATCATGGGAGATTTAGTGATCCTGTGCTGTGGGTCTATTAATTTCACGCATACCATCATCACCATCACACTGAAAATCGCAATATTCATGACAATTTTTTACAAGGGCGCTTAGATACAGAAACGTGCAGAGCATCAAATTTTACGGAGAGGCATGTCTCCCGAACCTCTTAAAGATAATTCACACAAGATCTATGGCATCCTCCTTGTTAGACTACCATATTTACCCAAAGGTAAAAGATCAGAACCACAATACCAAGGTCTCTGGTCGTACAAAGGAAATATTTTGTCATGCCCATACCAGTTCTTTTATTGTAAAACATTTCTTATGATTTCTTAAAAGTTACAATATTTGGAATCAGCCAACATACAGCATCCTTCATAGCTTTACTTTAATCTGAAGTTCGCCTTCTGACAACATCCAAGTGCAGTTTTACACCGACTTAGTGACACTCTCCCTCAGTTCATGTAGGCTCTGTAAGGGCAACTAGAAAGGCTTGTGCAACCTGTCATATTTACTCAGATACCGAGAACATTCGCGCCAGGCGCAGTTGCAGTTTTTGGAAGATGTTCCTCATCGTGCCGCGTCTGACCCATTCTAGGTGATGTGGCAGTGCCTGTTGCCATGCGTGTTCCGTGTGACAAGAAGCGCCTTTTTCATGCCTTTTGAATGTTCCTTAGATTGGCAGCCGCAAGCCTTATCATATCTCTTTTCTGGCAAACAGGTCAAGCCACGCCTCACGAACAGATGAAATAACACTTTTGGACACTGTAACAACAAATCTTTTCAGAGCTTTGACTTTCTGCATTGCAAAGGAACACACAACCGCCTCACTTACGGAGGACACTAAGCTCACTCTAGAATAGTAAATTGATTGAATTTTGATCCCTTTGGTCATGTAATGTATATTATTAAGGTCTTAATCACGGCAAAATGATTTAATACATGGCATAAACTCTATGAAATTAGAAACCAATTGAACCGGATGACAACATTGAATGTTGTAGATTTGTTTTAGATGGTGGCCATCTTGAGAAATGGTTAACCTGTTGGGGTTTTAAGTAGACTTTCTATGCACACCTACGTAGTTTCAGATTAGCCTAACACATAATGAATACGACATAACTTATGTTAATTGAACACTTCAATCAATTTCAATAACAAACCGTTAAATTTGACACGCCCGATGGATAACCATCGTCGACAATAACCGCCATGTTGGAATTTCAAGCAGCCAAGAAGTAAAGTTTAGTTTAGAGAATGTTTTAAGACATTGGTACAGAAAACTAAAAAGAAACATTTCATCCTTGTTTCCGTGATGAGTTAATCTAACAATAAACCCTACAGTGCATGCGTATAGAAAATAGTTACAGGAAAGCTTCCCATTTAGTTCGATACACTGTTTATTACACAGTTCAATTAAATCTTCAAACAGTTTTGTGAGGTATTCACCTTTCCACTGAAATTTCCTGCCTACTACCGCTTGTCGTGACGGTATAATTAAGGGGGTAATTTCCTCCATAGATCTTGTGCAAAAGTTAGCTTTCCCTTAAACAGCGAGATAACGACTGCAGAAACAGTGCAATTAACGCAAAGAGGTAAATTCTTGGACAATATTGTATAGTCACACTGATCCACTACTTTATAATATACATGGTGCATGTATATTATAAAGACAACCATTTTAACAAGAAGTAAGCGTTCTTGCTTGAAGCTGAAAAGACTAAAATCAAAAATATAAAACGACACAGCTCCCTACCTCCACACTTTGGAACCGATAGGCGAAGTACCCCTGTCTTGGCAAGATGTTCACGTAGTGGATGAAATAATAAGCGCCAAGGTCAACCATCCACCAAGGGTTCAGCCATCCATTCTCCCAAAAGGTCGTGTTATCATAATCAACTGCTAGGAAGCTATAAAGATTCTGGAATAAGTACTAATCGCAATATGAGTATTATGTAGTGAAAGCTTGATGGGGATGTTTAGCAACATATCAGTTGGGGTTATCTGCAGCCTGTACAAGTGGAATTATGCAAAAATAAATTCGGAATTTATAAACAACACTCTTCAGACTGCGAAAGGAAACAGTAATACCAAAGTAAATACTGCATCCCAACCTGCCTCCCATCTTGTCATCAAGTTCACCTTTCAGATATTTCACTCACGCCTTTTCAGACATCCTGACGCATTTCAGACAGTTCAGAGATAAATGGTGTCGTCATGAAAAAGCAAATCCCCCATGTAATGTAAAAGTATTGTATAGTGTCCTAGATACTTCACGCTTGTACTCACGCAGCTGACAGTGATGAAACGGGGTAAGTAGGTTTAGTTTTAGCCTTCTCCTCAAGAGGCCCTCCTGGAGGAGGTGCTGCCACTTCAGTTCTGACGTAAACATTCGTCGATTCCATTCCTATGCCATAGATCTTGCAAGGCCCATCCGTTGCTTCGGAAATTGACAATAGGAGAAAGTAATTAAAATCATAAGAAACGAGGATTTGGTATGAGAACGCATTAAACACTTACGTTTGGTTTAACTCGCGAGATAACCTTTAGAATGTTGTTGGATACCAGATAACAGCTCATGGACCTCTACAAAACTTTTTAAGTTAATTGCTCTATGCTTCCAAAAAAGAAGTAACTGACTGAAACACTTTCAGCATGTATGTACACGATTTGAATTTTGCAGGTGAAGGTGAACAGGAAGTAAAAAAAAAAAAAAAAAAGTGGTGGCTATCATTATTACCAGTACATTTTCTTTGTGTTCTTAGAAGTCTTCCAGACGGCCATCATTTGGTCTGTCAGTTATATCTTAAAGTTTCCTCATTTAAGCAGCTCTTCAAGTTTCAAATGGTTTTTACCCAAGTCTTTACTTCTTACCTAAAAACCCTCTCATAATTTTAGTTCCAAAGAGAACTGACTGAATGGCCCGAGATTCGTATTACCAAAAGTCCGTTTTCATTTTCTCTGTTCTTTGTTGCATCAATGCTTATCTACGATATCTCAGATACAGTCCTAATTTCTTTACGCCTTCAGCAGTCTTCTAAAGTACTTCATTAGTGAGCTCTTGGGCTTATTTATCTGTCTAGAGTGATTCATGGATGGAGGGCTTTTCCTCTTCATGAACAGTGCCAATTGAATAGGTTACTTCTACGAGATGAATAAGGGCTTGGCTTAACCTAGCTTGGCAGATTATGTTAATCTGCAGGCTCTTTCAAGACGTTATTGATTTACAAAAGACGCCTTTAAATTTGATCGAATTTCCGTTAGTAGAGGAACTACATTTCGAAATTCTTACCAAAATGACTACGAACATGGCTGTCATTAGCTGTGTTGCCAGAGTTACTCCTGACTTATAATCAGACTACAGTTAATCTACATCCCTCAGTTCGGGGCTCTTTAATCCGGTCATGAAATCCCACGTATCCATGCCAAGGGCTGTCCAGAAGACCGAGACCATTCCGGGACAAGGCCGACTTAATTTGCAATGTTTGAGGAGGCAATGACAGTATTTTTTTTGTATCGCATTGTAGCATTTATTTTCATCAGTGAGTCTGGGCTAGTTATTGGGTATTTGTGTAATTCAAGTAGATGGTTAGAAACTAAATCACCCTTATCCTACCTTATTATCAAAGCAGTTTTATGTATGATTTCAAATCTTCATTTACTGCAGTTTTGTTCTTATTTTCTTTTTACTGTAATCGTCCTTTATTCGTCATCAAATCTCAGTTCTTTCGCTCATTTTACGTCTTCAGTGTTACAGACCAAAACATTTTGGCTTGACTGTGATAACAGTATCATCTGTTTTGGATTATATAGCAACTGTTCGCTTTATCTACATCCGGCCGTCCCCCACTGTACATTCAACCCATGGAATCCATCACTGCAATACAGTGCATATCACACCTGCAGGCATCGGTACATGCACAAACAAACAGAGATAACTGGGCTCACCTGGGTATTCGTAGAACAGGCACTTCTTCTGGGAACATACAGCGGCGCAAAGAATACTCCCAGAAACATTGTAGATTGTGGGTTGCCAGAGTCGAACTAAAGGAGGAATGCATTGGTGTCTTGGGGTATGGTATATTATCCCGGCCTTGATACCCATCCTCATCGGGCACATTACAATAGCAGCAATTAGGAGGATCTTCAGAGCCATCCCTGTAGACATATAGAATATAACCCTCTATATAGTATACATATATATTATATGTATATGTATGTATATATATACATATTCATAAAAATATACATATGTATACAGGTGTGTGTTTGTGCATGCGTCTGTGTTTGTATGTAAAGTTATTAAGCACAAAATGGAGGGATACAGTAAAAGATATGAATCCTTACCAGTTTCGTCTAGTATTGTTACACATCTTCATGAGTACGGAAACACGGAGGTACAAATATACTTTATTCACTGTTCGTTTCAAAATAGGTACTATAGGTTTTATTCCCCACCAAGATCTAAAACTCCAACCCATTCCCTAGAGACTATATTGAGAAATGAAGTGGTGAAAGTGAAGTTTTCGTCATGTTTATGAGACAGCAACATAAGAAGGCAGTATTACATATGTTAGCTAATGAAACGTGCAAATTAATTTTGCTATAGCCCCTTAAATGAAAAAAAAATTCTTAAAAAGTTGTGAAGGGAAAGTTAGTTGGGCTAAGTCCCCAAGTGAGCAGTATAACCGCTCTGTCACAAAACACACATTAAACTTACTCATAATGTCCAGTTAGATGGTAGAGACGAGAGTTTCCAGCCTTTTCATATGATGACGAGCACCCAGTCGTTCCCTTAGTAATTATGAGAACACCGCCCTAATTTTGGAAGTGGGAAAGATGTCCAAGTATTAGAACCTTCAATTAACTGCAGAGAAGATTCGTAAATAAAACTTGTAAATGAAATGAAATAAATATAATATATATATATATATATATATATATATATATATATATATATATATATATATATATATATATATATATATAGATAATTCACTTTAAACTTGCTCTGTGAAGGCATTGGCAAAATAAAGCTTGAACAGCGTGTTTCTAAAAGTGAACGGGATGTATATCTAAACTGCCTCGGCCTGCACTGTACTGATACCAGTTGTTAGAAGGCTAACGTGTTAGGAAGAATGAAAATCGTCTATGTGCTATAGACGGCAAATAACAGAGAAACCCGTTGGATGCAACATGAAAAGGAGATAGCTGAAACGAGTAAAAAAAAAAAATCCAGGATTTCATGTAAAGATGAGATCAATATTATAATCAAACTGGTTATGACAGTCCACAAATCATGAAGAGTAATTGACAATATGTTACAAATCATGAAATATAAAAGTTTATAGCTTCTGCGCTAACAACACCAGTTCTGAAAAATACACCATACAATTTCTACGCTGATCAGCAGCTTACCTTGGCACAGCTCCTTGTGGCGAAATCCAAGACACTAATAAGTCGATACGTATCAAGGGGCTTTTTGCCTACTCCAGTTTTTGCGCTTCTTCCTGCCAGGGTTTGTTCATGACAACATGCAAGCTCTGTGATTAGTGTGACACTGTCTTGTTCGTCCTCACTGGTGCTAACCAGATATGGAGACAAAGAGAGGATTTCTTCTTCTTATTAAAGAGCTAACTAATGAATGTCCATGATGTAGAAAAAAAATTATAAATACACTGACATAACTATATTGCCCAACATGTCAGTATTAATTAAAGAGAAACTGAAATTGAAATCGAAATCAAATATCTGCTACGTATAAACATTCACAGCTAGTGTGTAGTCTGGCTGAAAGTATAATTTTATTCCCTCCTTCTTCTTGCCTACTCAGGCTCTCATATCTCTTGAAACTTCAGAACAAGCTTTAAACTTGTTATTTATTGCCAAAATCTTAAATAGTGCAACAATATATACATATAAATATTATATATATATATATTTCTACCTATGATTTTTGCTTTTTTTGCCCCTTTTAACATCAATTGAAGGTGATGCTTCTAAACATGGTTTGAAGAACATGTGTAAATTATGACATCCGCAATGTGAGAACTTAGCACTAGTAACTTTTTTGCTTTAGATTTAAAGTTTAGTTTATTTCTTCGCATTATTCTCTTCTACCATTTTGCTCACAGTAATTTCTTTGTGATATTTCTTTGGATAATGATCACTCATGAAATAATTTTCTCTTTAATTTCTTTCTCGTTACATTATCATTGACGACAGAGAATCACAAACCAGTTCACCTGTCCACTAGGTGAAAGAAGTATTAACATTCTGTACTACTTTGCTCCCTGTACCTGGCAGTAAAATCCACTGTACCTAAAATATAGGTTTAGTTGCATCCTCACCTGAGGATGGCGTGCTTGCTACAGAAAAGCTTTTATTATAAGATGATGAATAACCCTACTACCATTTAAAAAGCTCGGGTATATCAAAACCTCTGGTATATCAAAACCTCTGCAGATTTTGTGAACATTACCTATATTGGAAATCAGTGAACATGCAAAAAAAAAAAATGGTAGAAATGATAGTGTATGGAAAAATAAAGATAGGCAATTGTCTGTATAAAAACAGTTGCTAAAGAAATAAGAAATAGAATATTTTTCAGAATGGTACCTGACAATAGTGTAAAAAAAAAAAAAATACATAACACTGAAAACGTATGCCACAAAATTTTCACTGATTTTCAAATAGACAAATGTCCATTTACAGTCAACAAAAAAGAGAATACTGTTTAGAATCTTATGGAAAAGATTTAAAAGAAAATGCATAGATCTTGTTATTCGCATCCCCAATATCGTTGCATGCGACTTGTACTTATCCCCACTGAAAGCTCAAACAATACCAATTAGGCAGCGACAATTACACTTTACATCTAGTTTTAATGAATTATCCTGGCCTTTCCCTCCTTTCCAACATAAGTATCTTAATTGTACGCATTCTTGCGAACGAAAACCTCAACATCACTAAGAGCAAAAGCCTCACTCAGGCTGCTATTTCGCTGCACTGAGAGAAAGCGTCCACAGACTCCCTGGGAATTATTGAAGTGGATACGAACAGCCCCGCCTGCGTAGACATTTGGGTAAAATCCTATAAATTCCCACTGAGTCAAGTTTCCGTCCTGTCTCAACTCTGGACCAGCTCGAACCTGGACAAATGAGAGGGAGTTCAAAGTGAAAGACTAGTCTAGTACTCTTGCAAGTATGTCAACTCAAAATTGCCGCTAAATCTATTGTTCTTATAACTTCGGCAACCACCGTGAAGACTATAACCTCTGATGAAGGCTAACTTTGCTTTCTATTGGCTTTATCGTCGCGTCCACCACCGAGGGACGTTTATATTGATTTCGTACTGATTGAAAATGCAAAAACTTCCCATTTTTTACGTTTAACTTTACCACCAAGTGGCCACATGACCTCTATTGAATCCCAGCTTAGTATTGGTAAATCACAATTAACAACAATTCTCCTTAATATTCAAAATCATCGGAGGTTTAATGATCCTGTATTGTGGGTCTGTTAATTTCATGCATACCATCGTCACCATCACACTGAAAATCGAAATATTTATAACAATTTTATATAAGGGTGCTTAGATACAGAAGCGTGCAGAGCATCAAATTTTATGGAGAGATTTTTCTCCCGAACCTCATTAAGATTATTAACACAAGATCTATGGCATCCTCCTTATTAGGCTACCATATTTACCCAAAGATAAATGATCAGAACCATAGTACCAAGGATCTCGGGCTGCACAAAGGCAGTATTTTAGATTATGCCCATACCTGTTCTTTTATGATAAAGATTTTCTCATGCTTTCTTAAACCCTACTTTTAAAATCAGTCAACATAAATGTGTTGTGAAATCCATTTTTCATAGCTTAACTTAATCTGAAGTTCATCCTCTGATAACATCCAAGTGTAGTTTTACAATGACGTAGCGACAACCTCCCTCAGTTCATGTAGGTTCGGCAAGAGCAGCTACAAAGGCTTGTGCAACACTGTCGTATTTAGACAGATACTGACAACATATGCACTAAGTGCATTAGCGGTTTGGAATATGTTCTTTTTTTTGCAATGTCTGATCCATTCCAGCTGTTATAGCAATACTTGTCCCCATGCATGTCACTTCTGATAAGAGGCTTATTTTCCATGCCTTTTGAATGCTCATCAGATTGGTAGTACCGAGTCATATGATCTCAATTTTCTGGCAAACAAGTCAATCCATGCCTCACAAACAGATGATATGACAGTTTCGGACGGTACAACGACAAATCTTTCCAGAGCTTCGATTTTTCCGTTGCGATAGCGCACAGAACTATCTCGCTTACTGAAGACACAACATTACTGGACTTTTAGACAGTACGACAGATCTCTCTAGAGCCTTAAGTTTTGCATTGCAAAGGAACACAGAACCACCTCACTTACTGAAGACATAACACTACTGTTACTGGACTTAGGTGAATACAGCAGGCATTTCACACCTGGAGATTTATTGACGACAGGAATATTAATTGTAGCATAATCTTTAACAATATATATCACGTAATTGGTATATGCACACAGATTCATTCTATTATTGATAAAAATAGGGATTGATCGGTTATTATGCATGATAAGCTCTTTAAGTCTTTAATATGAGAAATTATTTTGTTATTTGTATCCTACTTTGGCTATGAACTACAAACTATGCAGGCAACTAAACTTCACTTGCTCATCTTTTGAATGCAGAAGGGCCTGCCTAACCTTTTTGGAAAAATTAGGTAGCATCTAGGGTACTGAATTTCAGTTAGTTGACGATGAACCCCATTCTGAACAGGCAAAATGTCACCAATGTCCTTTGATAGTTGAGGTGGTCACTCCTACATAAGTCACCTACAAGCTGAACTGAAAGTTTTATTGCTGACACTTTCATGATTGTAAATTTCATAGTACAATGAAATGTCTGGTACACCTGAATGTTGGATTTAAATACACAGAAATGCTCTATGCGCTCCCCTCAACTAGTTTCGCTTGTGAGCAAACAAAGTTTGCTTGCATATGGCCACTGCTGCACACTTTCAGAGTTTTGGAGCTGTATGTGAAAGTTGGAAGGCCAGGTGAGCACCAGTTATACTACATTCTACCAGTTACATTACTGCTAACCCTCCCTCGCCCACACATTTTGACACCTAAGTTCACTCTAAAATAATAAGTTGCCTGAATTGAATTTTGATGATAATGGTCATTTAATATAGCTTATTATGAACTTAATCACGGCAAAATGATTTAATACCTGGCATAAGCCTTATGAAATCGGAAACCAATTTAACCTGATGACGACATTAAAAGTTGTAGACTTGTCTTAGTGGGTGGCCATGTTGAGAAATGATTTTCTGTGCACACCTAGTTTCAGATTAGCCAAACACATAATGAATGCGGCATAATGTGTGTTAATTGAACAATTCAATCAGTTTCAATAACAAATTGTTAAATTTTACGAGCCAGGTGGATAACCATCCCCGAAAATAACCTCCAGGTAGGAATTTCAAGTAGCCAAAGCTTCCTTTTACAATGGTCTTTAAGGGATTAAGCTTACCAACTTACATACATGATTCCGCCAAATAATGAGTTTGGGTCTACCCCATTAAAATAACTGAGTAATACATAATCTAGTCAAGGGAATGTTTTCAGACATTGGTACAGAAAACTAAAAAGTAACTGGAAACGGTGAATACATGGATCATATTATTGATACTGCATTTATGCAACCATTCTAGTGAGAATTAGGTGTGCATTTTTGAATCTGGAAAAACTAAAATCAAAAAGATAGAGCGACTCAGCTCCCTACCTCCACTTCTTGGAACCGATAGGTGTAGGATCCCTGTCTTGGCAAGATGTTTACGTAGTGGATGAAATAATAAGCTTCCAGGTCAACCATCCACCAAGGGTTCAGCCATCGATTCTCCCAGAAGGTCGTGATATTATTATCAACTGCTTGGAAGCTAAAAAGATTCTTGAATAAGTATTAACCGCAATATGAGTATTAATTATGTAATGAAAACTTGATGGGGATGTATTAGCCACATATCAGCAGGAGATATAAGTAGCCTGTACATGTGGAATTATGCAAAAATAAATTCAGAATTTATAAACAACACTTTTCAGACTGCGAAAGGAAACAATAATATCAAAGTAAATAATGCATCCCAACCTGCTTCCCATTTGTCATCAAGTTCAGCTTTCAGATATTTCACTCACGCCTTTTCAGACATTCCTCACGCACTTCAGACAGTTCAGGGATAAATGGTGTCGTCATGAAAAAATCGAAACCTCTGTGTAATATAAAAGTATTGTATAGTATCCTAGACGCTTGACGCTTGTACTCACGCAGGCGCCAATGATGACAAGGGGTAAGCTGGTTTATTTTTAGCCTTCTCCTCAAGAGGTCCTCCTGGAGGGGGCGCTGCCACATCAGTTCTGACGTAAACATTCGTCGATTCCATTCCTATGCCATAGATCTTGCAAGACCCATCCGTTGCTTCGGAAATTGACAATAGGAGAAATGAATTAAAATCACAAAAACAACGGTTCAGAATGTGAACGCATTAAACACTTACGGTAGGTTGAAATCGTGAGATAATCTTTATAATGTAATTGGATACCATATAACAGGTCTTGTATCCCTACAAAACTTCAAGTTAATTACTCTTTGCTTCCAAAAAAGTAAGATACCCAACTGAGACACTTCACTATGTAGTGGAGAGATGAAGCAAATATGATGAGATTACAAAGCTTCTGTTACATTATGGCAATGATTTAGTATCATCGTCATGGCCCCTATGATTTAGATTGTTGCTTTTTAGTTTTTTGATTCTCTTCATTTTTTTTTCTTTGCATAAATGTTAGATAACTCTCTCAATTATTTTGTGTCTCATTGCATGGATACATGGTATTTGATTTTTCATCAAATGCCAGATATTTGCAAGCACACCTTGCAAAGAAAACAAACCAGGATTTGTCAGCGTTTTGGGAATACTTCTTTCAGTGCACTATTTCAAATTTTGCAGGTGAGGAAGAACAGAAGGTTAAAAAAAAAATATATATATATAAATTTCTTTCAAATTGTGGCTATCATTAACACCTGCCCATCATCCTTGTGTTTCCAGAAGCTTTCCTAACGGATAATACGTAGTCTTCCTGTTGCATCTTAGTGTTTTCTGAAATAAGCAGCTCTACTTCGTTTTAGTAAACAAGAGAACTGACCGAATAGCCCGCGAGCCGTATGATCAAAAGTCCGGTTTTTTTTCTTTTTAATGTGGCCTTTCTGTGTTGCATTCATCTTCGTCTTCGATAACACAGATACTGCTCTAATTTTTTTTTGCCTTCAGCATTCTTCCAGAGTACTTTATTCTTCAGCTTTTGGCCATATATATCTCTTCATAGCAATTGAAGGACGGAAGGCTTCTCTTTTTCACGAACATGCTCTGTCCTCGAGGGGGAAGAAAGGCGGAGCTTAATCAAGCTTGTCTGACTATTCTCTGAAACATTTACTCCAATTAAGACTTTTATGATTTACCAGAGACGCCTTTAAAGTTGATCGTATATCCTGGTACTTATGCAAGGTTAATACCAGAGGAACTTTCTTTTCCAGCAATATGATCTTATGTATAAGTTGATCGTATATCCTGGTACTTATGCAAAGTTAATACCAGAGGAACTACTTTTCTAGCAATATGATCTTATGTATAAGTTCGTTTTATCTGCATCCGGCCGTACCTCGCTGTACACTCAACCCAAGCAATCTAATCCACGAAATACAGCGAATACCAAACCTACCGGCAGCTATACGCGTACAAACAAACAGAGATAATCGGACCAACTTGAGAATTCGTAGAACAAACACTTCTTCTGGGAACATATGGCGGCACAAAGAATGCACCCGGCGACATTGTAGACCGTGGGTTGCCAAAGTCGAACCAAAGGAGGAATGCACTGGTGTCTTCGGGAATGGTATATGATTCCGGCGTTGATGCCCGTCTTCATCAGGCACACTGCAATGGCAGCACCAAGGATGATCTTCATGCCCATCCCTAAAGATACATGGAACATGAGGCAGTGCCATCACAGGGGTCACGTCACTAAATGTACTGCAAGAGCCGGCTGGAAAATAGTGAAACAAATCAGTGCCTAACGTTTTCATTTATTTTTTAATATTTCCGCTATTCAGGTACTGGTGATTCTTGCAGGATAGGAAAAAATATTAAGCAGCGATTCGAAGAAACTAGACTCTTAGACTTTACTTTTGCATTTTCTGTGAAGAAAAAAGCAATATACAGGAGCTTTTTGGTCTTGAAAATCACAGACGGTCAGGGACAGTTCCTTGATCTTATTAGGGCAAGTGGAAAATGCTTTCAGTACATAAGTATGGTATCCTAATAAAGTATTTTGACTACTGTTAAAATATACTGATCCATTGCATTGACTCCGGCTAGCAAAATATTAGGCCATCAGTGGGTATACGTATAGATCTTTCAGAGCCATTGAATTACGTAAATCATGAAAGGAATATAAAGCATTCGCTAATGAAGAATGTTTCAATCCGTTCTTTCCTCTGTGTAAATATAGTCGATTAAGATAGTAGCATCACTTGGAACAAAGAAGGACTTAATATATACTTCATCATATTTTAAGGGTTAGAATATATTTTGCATATAATGCCTTACACCATAGTTTTAAGGAGTATGAAGCCAGTATTGTCCCCTGATTTTAAGCATATATGCACAAGCGTAACTATAAACATACTTGAACGCACGCACACACACACACACACACACACAACCTCGTAATACCTCAGGCATCTCTCCTCCTTATTCCAAAGCTCATGGACTATGCACAGCTTTTGCCAATAAATCGCCCTCCATTTTCTCTGAATAACCAGGCAACTAGGGTACACTATGATCAATCTTTCCTTCTGTTCGAGTTTTTCTACAAGTTTTGTCTCGCTACTACACGAAACAAGCCACCTCAGCATATTCTACTTTTGCTTGCATTCATCGCCTACTTATCTTCTATAAAGGAGAGTTAGCTCAATAATCCTTTCGTGCTTTCAGACTTTGGTCTCCTATGAATCTCCTTTTCTGTATGTGTTGCAGAGACCGCGCTCCTTTCATTGCTTAAGATATTCTTTGATCTCATCCTGTCATTACCTAGCTACTGTTACATTTCGTTATACAACCTAATCACTTCCATTCTCACACCATTCATAATACGGTATTATTCACTGATGCATGTAGTCCGCTTTCTTCTCGAGTAACTCATGTTTAAAAGCCACTTTGCACCAAACTAATCTCTCTCATCGTCCCAGTGTTAAATTATTTTCTTTTCTGCTTTATTTAGTGCATGTTTTAAGCTGACTGATGATGAGCTTAATGCAGAACTATACATGTTATTGCTTGCATTTACAATACTGACGAATTTTTAATATGATGTGTGTGAAGAAAGACAGTAAACTTTAAAAAAAATGGACTAAAAACTAAATTAAAGTCTGAAACAGTATACTCTCATAACTCAAAGTAACAAATCTCTTTCTATCGTGACCTGGCTATATATATTGTGCCAAGAATGGAAAAATACAATTTATTAACTTTTTTCATTGCACTGATTTTTTAAAACCTACATTGATACCTCTAATTATCTGACTTTGTGTCAAGACCGAGTAAATACATTTCATTAATGTTCTATGTCATCTCCTTAGGGAAACTTTTAATGGAAAAGTTAATTGTAATTAAGAAAAAGCTAAGAATAACGGAAGTGGACCCGTCATTCTCACAGTAATACGAAATGGCAGTAACGCTAGGTAACGCTATGTAAAAGTCACAGTTACGAAATGGCTGCTTTAGTTCATTTACAATTCACCCTCCAAAGCGTCCGGCAACCGCAAACATACACGCTTGACACCAGTCGTATATTCTTGTCGTAATTGAAGGCGGACTAGATCATAAGAAACGGCATTTCATCAGCAATGTATTATTTTATCATCGCATGGATTACTTCCCTCAATTTGATACTGGCCTCAAAGACACCAGTATCATTATGATGATTGAATATCCGAGGAAACTGATTCGATAGTGATAAGTAATGCCTATCATAAGAATGACTTAACGAAAGGGGCCAGCCGATCAAAGAGGAAAGGAACATATTCCAAAAAAGTAAGAGAGAGAGAGAGAGAGAGAGAGAGAGAGAGAGAGAGAGAGAGAGAGAGATTTAATGAAAGGGGTCCGATCAAAGGAGAGAAGGAACACTTATTCCAAAAAAGTCATACAGAGAGAGAGAGAGAGAGAGAGAGAGAGAGAGAGAGAGAGAGAGAGAGAGAGAGAGAGAGAGAGACTTAACGTAAGGGGTCAGCCGATCAGAGGAGAGAAAGAACACTTATTCCAAAAAAGTCATACAGAGAGAGAGAGAGAGAGAGAGAGAGAGAGAGAGAGAGAGAGAGAGAGAGAGAGAGAGAGTAAATAAGTACAGACAAGTCACGATGGAAAGGTTTTCAGTACTTTAATTATGGGAGTAGAGTGTTTCAAACTTTAGTATTGCTTGCGTTAAGCACAGAAAAATTTACTCAATCAACAGTACCCTCATTTGGTACACGTGCTTTGGTTAGCGACTTTTGCTTCAGAGGAAGCCTTGCCAACAGCTTCGTGCTTGCTGTACAACAAGACCGCTACTTTGGGGCGTTGTCTTCTTATCCTTAGCACATCGGGAAGTGTAGGCTACCTAAATAAATGACAGCAGTTGCAAAAGCTTTTTAACCTTCGTAACTTTCATGGTGCAAAACGAAATGATTATTGTATCATTTACAGTTTAAAACTCTTACTTCCATCAATCATCATGAATGGACATGAAAAAGAAAAGGTTGTAGTTTATGTTTCTGACACTTATTTCTGAATTTTCAACCTTTCAACATCACATCAGAAGTGTCTCTTGAGTTATCATATTCAGTCAGGCCACCTTCTGTTGAAACTATGGTTTCCAGTTCCCAATGATCAAATTTCGTTTCCTCATTAAATTTCATATTCTGCAAAACAGTTTAGCTAGTGTACGATGGGTTATTTCAGTTACAGCTATAATCACTAATGCATCGATTTCATCATGACCAGGTGTTTCCCACGCCTTAACTTTCCTTAACTCCACTTCAAATGCAGTGAATTTATTGATAGCCACATTCAGGCCCTCGTCAGCTTCTGGTACATCAGTCAGACTGGTACATCATCAGTCAGATTATCCCCTTCATGTCTCCTGTTCATGATCTCCTAAAAATGTTTCCTCAATATTGTCTTCTTTTTCCTGTATTGTTATTGACCCTTTCCTCCTTTTACCAAGTATAAGCTTCTTTTTCTTTTCACCCATAGATGATTCATTAATATTTGTTAACACTCTTCAAATATATGTGAACTTCATCAGCCTTGGTCCAAATATCTAATTCTTTCTTGATCTTCACTTAATCTTCACCTAATTTCACTATTCAAACTTGGGTGCATAGCACGTTTTTTGCATTTTTCTTCTTCCCCCCCTCAGAATTGTCTGCATGTATCTTTCGCTTTTGTCTGTTCTTGTATCCCAGATCTTATCCGATTTCCAAGATTTCCATCTTGATACCCTTGCATCCTAGTACTTCTTTTCCAGCAGACTGATATGCAGTCTCGTATTTAACGAGTCCTTATTCACGGTCTGCTTCTCTTCAGATATGGTTTTTCTAGAACTGCAAATCTGCTACAAGAGACTCTTGGTATTCATCTTCTTCAGGTTGCCTTAGACGCAACTCAAGCAGCGGTAAAGGTCCCAGGAAACTGTCGGACAACGGTTTTTGGTCAAACATTTTGCAATTTCATTCAGTCGCGTCCGATATCCGGGTCTGCTGGACAGTGACTGAAGAGTCTGGATGGATATTGACCACCATTTGCTGTTTTTCGCCAGTTTTCTGTGTATATCATGTGTAAATAGTGTGTAATGTAGAAAATTGAATTTTCTTCATTTTCGCAATATGAGTTTTACCATGTGCAAAAATCTGTTCGCGTTGGAAGTGTTTATCTCCGTAGACTTTCATGCATATCAAATACGTTTTGAAAATTTACAGTGCGCTTGAACACTTGATTAATTAATTGTTATAAGTACACAAAAGAGCATGCAAACAAACACACGCACATGCACACACACATATATATATGTATGTATGTGTATATATATACTCATAAATATATGTATATATATATTTATATATTATATATATATATATATATATATATATATATATATATATATATATATATATATATATATATATATATATATATATATATATATACAGAGAGAGAGAGATCAAATATTCCACCTATAACTCACATACAATCTCTATACTGACCAGCAACTTATCTTGGCACAGCTCCTTGCAGAGATATCCAACGACACTAATGCGTCGATACCTTTCAGTGGACCTCCTGCTTGCCCAGTTTATGCACGTCTACTTTGGGTCTAATCTTACCATGCGCAAGCTTTGTGATTGGTCCTACCCTACGCAGCAGTTTCATGTTGGTACTCACCGACCTTAATGAGGGAGATAAAGACTGGATTTCTGTTTTGTAGTTAAGAACTAACTGATGACTGTCCATGATTCAGAAATTATGAATACGCTGAGGTAACCATATTTCCCAAGTTATCAAATATTGAAAGAGAATGAAAAGTAAATTCGAAATGAAATATCTGCTAAGAATTAACACGTCATGACTGAAAGGGCGCAATACTGGATGAATTTGCAAAACAAGCGTTTTCCGTAAACAAACTTTATAAACGTTGCAGAGAAGTATGTCTATATTTTAACTACATGTTAAAATAAAAAAAATATATATTTCTAGAGAGGCGCGTTACTTGGTGGATCTAAGTAGTAGCTCCGCGGCGACGATTCCCTTCTAACTTGACTTTCCCTACAGTTTTTTGGTTGCTAATTATGGATTTACCTCCAGCTTTTGTCGTGCGAATGTAATTAACCTGTAATTAACCCCTGAAGTCCATCCAACAAGGGGTTTCCATACGCGATCTTCACAAGACCGAGCACGGCTACGTCTGTTTGGAACGGTTCAGATCCCGTCCGGCAAGTTAACGTATGGGTACCGCCACCCCGCCCACCCCCACCCGGGCCAGTACTAAACACGGCGAAGGAACATTGCATTTGGCCGACAACAAACAAATGCACCGTCAGTATGAGAAGTCCTAAAAGTATGAGCTGATACTTAGAATGACCAAGTTTGAATTATTTTCTAGCTTTATCGCGCTTATAAAAGCGTACAACGTTTGGTACATTACTTGCTTAAGTTTGATGGTTCCTAAATGTAACTGGATACCGATTAAAAAAATTAGGTAGCAATGAAAAATGAAAACAATTACCGGTCTAGCCAAAGAAACTAACATAAGGTAGGAAATGGAACCTTGTTCAGTACATACAAATCGCTTACTCATATCGTGAAAAAATACAGCGATGTGCCTGACTGCAGTGGCTGGCGTAAACAGAATAACTTAGACAATGTATCTTAGTTCTGAATGGGGTGATTATAAGTGCCCGCTTTACTTTATGTTCTGCAAAAGAATGCAGAAGTGCTTGCCTCTGGATAACTTCAGTTCATTGCTTTGACCCATTATTTTCGTTAATTGGGGTCCTTGAACAAACTGTGATATACTGCAGGTATTCTGATTCCCAGGCGCCAAAATGATTGCCTTCGCGTTAAAACCTAATTCATGCAGAATAATCACAGACACATTTCGTTGAGGAAATTCTCAACAAAGAATCATAATGGTTTTAATGGTTTTACAGTATATTTTATGAGCAAAAGCTTTTATAAATGCCATTCATTTAGGAACAATTCGAAATTCCCGTAAAGTGAACAGATGAATGCGGCTTTTGTTTGCTTATAATTATTATTAATACATTTCGGTAGATGAAACCTATTCACATGGAGCAAGCTTCCAAAGAATGTTGGTTTCAACCTCCCACCGCAGACCCCACACTGCGGCAGTAACTGATCATGATACGGAGCCACTGATTTTTCCATTTCCCCTGGGGGAGGCGCGAACTCGCGACATCTGAGCGGCATGTCGTCACGACGCTAGCGACCATACCAGCTGGCCCAAAGCTGTTTGAACGTGAGCGTGAAAGTAAGACGAAGTTGCATAAATAAATAGGGGAAACTCAGCAATTCTTTGAGCTTTTCCGTATTCGTTTCAGCACAGCGACGTAACAGGCAAGAAAGCATAGACAAACAAAAGCAACGTTAATTTGTTCGGTTTGAGTTGTTGAAATAAACATTACCTTTTGGCCATTTACAAGAAATAAGAACCAACAGAATGAAGCAAGAATCGCAGTGGGAAAAATAGCATAGGCCAAAACAAGGGAATGTTGATCGTATGGGCTGCTCTTTTGAAAGTAGCTTTTTTCACCAGTTATGAACGCCTTCGGTGACTCGATAGAATCCCGAGGTACAAGGTAATATATTATTATGAACTTTAATGTTACTCACATGGGGACTATTCATAGTATTAATAGCCACAGAAAAGTCGTGGTAAACCATTATTGAGACATTGGACGGAAGTCAGTATAGCGCTGGGTGACAGATTTTGTGGGGGATCAAACATCCAAGTGGACCGGGTTAACTTTCAGGGAGACAGCATGGGAAATAACAATGCACACACACACGTTTATATATATATATATATATATATATATATATATATATATATATATATATATATATATATATATATATATATATACTCTCTCTCTCTCTCTCTCTCTCTCTCTCTCTCTCTCTCTCTCTCTCTCTCTCTCTCTCTCTATATATATATATATATATATATATATATATATGTGTGTGTGTGTGTGTGTGTGTGTGTGTGTGTGTGTTGCGACATGTGAATGCTCACCATTTCAATAACATATTCGATACGGACGCTCATGTGGATTTATTTTAATCAGTATACACAGAAAAGAAAGAATTGGGCGAATAATCAGCTCCTTACATATATCCAAAGAGGAAACCACAGACCTGCCTCTGATTGTACTGGGGGGGCTTTAATGAGCGTTTAACTTTTATAGGGAAGCAAGACCTAGTCCGAAATGGGAAATACGCGTGGGACATAAAGGAGAAATATGACCAACTGCAAAGGTGAGACAACCTGGAGTAGAGGAGATTAGAGGAGCAGGCTATGTCCTTGCCAGCTGGGAAGTGTATCAAAACTATGAGTGTGTGGAAACAGATGAGGAAGATAGTGGATTTGACCTAACTCATAACCACCTCATATATTGAAGACAACACCAAGAAAGAACTTTGCAAAATAAATTTTAAAAATCAAGTCTTAAAGTAACGGAGGAGTCTCCTAAGATACACCTCCTATAAACAGATAATAAGCTCACCTTACGAGATCAAAAAAGAGAATTTCATTCAGCTGGAAGAAACAGTTACTGAAGCAAAGTGAGTATCCATGAAAAAGCAAATGAAGAGGAGGTTCACACAAGGAAAGCAAGATGAAGAGAGGAATAAGCCAAAGGGGAATATTTCACAAGTTTAGAAAGGAAGGCCTCAAGCACTTTCTCTTCTCACTTTTACGTACTGTTTTTTAGAATCAATGTCTTTCTTTCTCTTTCCCTCTTTCACTGTGCAGCCTATCGTTATCTGCTGCGCTTCCAACGTGCATAGTTGGCTGGTATAAAGCTTGCGCCTCCCCAGATTTCTCTAGGGGGTTCAATACTTCCATTTTTTTTTTGCGGTCGTGAATGGAATAAAAGTTATTCGTTCGTGGGTTTCTGTATTTCAGATCATAATTTTTTTCTATCTCATAGGTATTCATTTACAGTTATAGTTCTGAAGCTTATATCATGCGAATAATTTTGACTTTACTAAATTTTAGAACGCGATTGCTTTGATGTAGTAAAGATAAATCCTTTCAGTACCGTTCTGATTTATTTTCAGATGGCTGTGCCTTACCATTCGTTGATTAATAGTTTTCACTGTCTCCTAGGCTAAATATTATATAGAAAGAAGTAAATAACCATATATGATAATAAATAAATATTTAAATAAATATATAAATATTTGCGGTATATATGATAAAATGTGCAGTAAGAGAACCTGAAGATATTCCAAGCTAAAATAAATAACTGAATAAAGGTGACTTTTCATTTATTAATCAAAAGGGCATTGAAAAATTACCCATAAATTCATAATAGTATTGGCCATTAACTCTGTCGAAAGAAATGTAGGCCTGCTTCGTGGACGAATCTTGTAAAAATGGTTTTCATCGAAAAGTCGAAATTTGGGAATAACCAAAAATTCGAACCAGCAGGCAGACGTTTCGCCACGTGATGAATGTTTGTGAGACAGTCTGTATCGAGGGTGCACAACCAACGGCCCTCAATGAAGCATGTGGCAGCACTCGAATTTATCATAGAAAACACCAAGTATCACTCAACAGAAAAAGAAAAAAGAAAAAATAAGAAATTATATATATATATATATATATATATATATATATATATATATATATATATATATATATATATATATATATATATATATATATAATACTCAGACTCTATATAATACTTCCTTTCTCTAGCCTAGCCTAGGCTAGTCTACTCTATCCCAGATGCCACAACCTTACCTAAATATAGACTATATTGCAGTGAGACTCATACCATTGCTGCCAAATGAAGACTGTCCCTCAAGGTCACTTCCTAACGATAATCTAATACTGTGTTACGTCTCGGTTTTAAATTTCCGATAACTTTCATCCTAGAAATGAAAGGATTTTTTACATAATTTTGGTATAAGTTTGATCATTCTAGGTTTACGAAGCCATGTCAAGCACTGTGTGTGTGTGGTTTTTTTCAGTTATTTGTCTAAGTTAAGCATTTTTAACAGACATACTGCAACTTGAATTCTGACTGGGTGAAGGAATCCAGAAACCTCAATTTAATCGCCCATTACTCTATTTTGATTTTGCAAAAAAAAAAAAAAAAAAAAAAAAGGAGATCTTCCAGCGGTTAGAGTATTTTTTCTAGAGGAAAGGATAGTTTTTATTCTTATCATCTCATACAACTTAAGAAGGTAGTAGAAGGTTGGTTTTTTGATCCCCAGTTATCTGGCAGAACTCTAGAAGATAGGGGAGGCTTGTCATTTTACTCCTTGTTATCTAGCAGAATTATAAAGGCGAGAACATGTTTTATTATTAATTCCCGATTACCTGGTAGATCTTTAAAAAAAATTAGGGGAGTATTCTTTTTGCGTTGTTTATGCCGGAACTTCAAAAGCTAGGAGAGGTTGATTTTGATTTTTCTACTGACCAAGAAATCTTAAAAAGTAGGAGAGGCTTTTCCCATTGCCCTGTTATTTAGTTGAAATTCATATATATTATCATATCGATTTGTTTTGATGAAATCCTTACCGTATAATGATACAGGCCAAAAACGTTATTCATAATGAAAGAAAATTGAAAGCGGTTTATCTTTCGCTCAAAAGACAGAAGAATCCATGAGCCTGGCATTCCTTTATGTGCATAGGAGAGAAAAAGCTGGCAGAACAACTTTCAAATTATGGCAATAATTCTGTAGGGGCCATAAAGCTGATTTACGTCCAGCGTTTGATACTTCTGGAAGTCGTTTCTATCGTTTCGCCAATTCCAGAGGCGATTTTTACGAAAACAAAGAACTCGATTCATGAAAAACATCGTCGAGAAGAGACGAGGAACTCTTTATGCTTTTGCCCTGATGCCGCCTTAAACCATTGTCCTTTTTTCAAGGTATGGAGAGAAGCTCGATAGTAAAAAGAATTACGTAGGGCTATATATTTTCATTTTGTCTGTTGGATCGTGAAAATTGCTCAAGTAGAGCTTTTAGTCTGTGTTTGACCCAGAAACGATTTTGTAATATATTTATTTTCTTTAGATTTATAACTCCATTATGTCACCATAATGTAGACGCCATTTTTTTTTTTTTTTTTTTTTGCTTGCTGTTCCTTTACGAAAATCAGAACAAAGTTCGGTCGTTTTCTTTAATGTTATTTGGTATTTCCCACTGCAAATTATACTAATTTGCTCAATTTTACTTGAATTATTATGTCACCTTGGGAATGCGTGGTAGAGGGCCATGACGTCTGTCATCATAAATACAACAGTTATAGCAATTTTGGGTGGGAAAGAAAGAGGTTTCATAAAGCCGGAGGACAATTAGAAAAGTTAAACTAATTTTTTGTTTTCGTGTACATTAGAAAACAGTGAAACATAGTGCGAGTGTATGGATAATTTAAGAACGAAGGCAGCCATATTTTAGAGCGCAGTGCGCCTAAGTATGTCAGCTGTTTGTCACAGTCGTTGGCGGATTGTTGATTTTATGCATTTCACCAAAATCAAGCAATGCTTAGAATTATGATAATTGAATTAGGAAATTCTATATAGACTGAGCTGAAGTGATTTATAAATTATCTCCGGATACGAAAACTTAAAAAGTTAAGAAAAAAAAAGGGTAAAATCAGTGTATGTATATGTCTGGGAAAAAGATTCTTGTAATAGTTTTAGAATTATTTCAATATTTCGTGTAGCCTTAGATTATGAAATACTTTAAAGACCATAAGAATATCTGGAAAGGTCGCATCTGACTTTCATTTTAAAAAAGATGGCGTTACCCTATAGTCAGACATTGGTAATTCATTCTTAAAGGTAACTAGACAACCAGTAGCTGGTGAACAGTGTGGAAAAAATGGGTAATAACGACGAGTTATTGCAGCCCACCTGAATATAAGTTTAATAGGAATCTTCCCTAATGATAAAATTGATCAAACATTGAAATAACTTTGGGTCAACAATTTAGATTA
Organism: Macrobrachium rosenbergii; assembly: GCF_040412425.1. Lineage (NCBI taxonomy): Eukaryota > Metazoa > Arthropoda > Malacostraca > Decapoda > Palaemonidae > Macrobrachium > Macrobrachium rosenbergii. Next base: position 46,085,443 of record NC_089762.1, on the reverse strand, counting down.
GAATATAGGTAATGAGGAGAAATCTATTGCAAACCTTTTTCACTAAGGGTTTACCTGTTTCAGTCTTGATGGAAAAGTATTGCAGAACTGTTAATTCTTTTTTAAATAAAAAATAAGTATTTTATGAACATTGTGTAGTGGGTGATGCTTTTGAAGCGGCAATATAAGTAATTTTTAAGTATGTAGTTCACAGGTCGCAATCTTGATAGGAAATTGATCGGACACTGCTAATTCTTATTTAACTGAAACATGGAAAACTTTTTAATAAACATTGTAGGAAAAAATATGGATAATGAGGACTGTCAGTAGTGTCCAAGTAGCTTTGAACGGATAACTTAAGTCTTCTGAAAAGAATATCAGAGCATTTCGTCGTAACTTCTCAAACTATCTAGGAAAATGACAGAGGTAGAAAGTTAAATGGAATTATAAAGTTAGATATTCAGTGTAACTTACCCCGTGCCATTAAACTCTTCAATCTGTATCTGACAGATAAAGAAGTGGACTCTGCAAAACACATTTTATTTTTGGTGTCATTTTCGAGAACTTTTTAAAGAAAACTAGCAACAAATTTATTAAAGAATAGCGAAGGAATGGTAATAACTTGTGTAGTTTATATATATATTATATATATATATATATATATATATATATATATATATATATACATATATATATATATATATATATATATATATATTATATATATATATATATATATATATATATATATATATATATATATATATATATATAACTTGGTGGGTCGTTGCATTGCAATCAAACAATTTACTGTATATCTCACATACACTGAAAACGAGCAATCTTCTTAGACTTTGCTTGCAAACAATTTTTCTCGAAAAAAGGAAATAAAATCTTATTTTTTTTCATATGCCAAATTCTTCACTCTCGGAATCATGACCATCTGAGTCATCATACCAATCGGCCTTAAGCTGTGGTGACACTATTTAAAACACAGGTAATCCATGTGATATGTTTTTTGAGGTGCTGTGAAGAGACAGTGCTACAAACACGACTCTTATTCTTGGCAGTCCTGGTCTCCTCGCGCTCGACATAATGTTGTGGCGTCGTGCATAAACATTTTGCTCGATGACGTCGTCAGATTCCAGGAGCAAATAGGTGGGTTATTTGCGTTTTTTGGGCATTATCAGCAAAATATACGGAAACCTTTGGTGGATATATTTTCGTGTATTGCTTTCACACGTCTGACTGGGAATTTTTCTCCCTTCATTCTTTGTCAAATTTTCTGTATTTTAGAATTGTTCTTAAATCTTTGCGTTCTGTCCGAATTAAAGAAAATAATATTGATTTTTGGCTCCAAAATTATTATTTGGGGAGATGGGAGCAGAATGCTGGAGAGGTATATTAATGTCTGTCTTATTTAAACACACAAAAAAAAATTTTTTTTTGCTTAGGTAATTATAATTATATGATGCTTAATGCGTTCGCTTAATGGTGCCTACCTAAGCCTAAAAGGCTACAACTAGATTCAAACCTATTCACTCACGAAACGAAGATGTTCGGCAAAAATATATTCCATAATTTGTATCTCATGCGTAATGCAATTTTGACCTGAAGCCGAGCCAGTCCCACAACAACTGGAATGAAAGCAAATGAAAAAAAAGCGACACCCCCATCAAAAGAAAAAAAAAAGTACCTATCCTCTGAGAGGGGGATCCAGACGGCTTTATATTTCTGGTTGTCAACATATATATATATATATATATATATATATATATATATATATATATATATATATATATATATATATATATATATATATATATATATATATAATGAACTGCTGGCTTGAAAGCCACACTTGTTGGGAAAACCAACTCATAAGTGAGATCTTCCATACAAGATGAGCTACAGATTATAAAGGGAGAGAGAGAGAGAGAGAGAGAGAGAGAGAGAGAGAGAGAGAGAGAGATATTGTGGTTTAGGCATCCATATATTTTGATTAGCTAGACAGACTTGTGATCCAAATATATAGGAGCATATTCCATTAACCAACCAGTTTTTAGGAACTTGATACGGATACAAACGAGGAGGTCTCCTAAGGGCTTCATGCTTATATCAAGTGCAGTACCTTGTTCAGTACTGCAATAAACCTCCTTAGCCACATACTAACTTTCGTACTAACTTTCTGCCATAATTTGACATCCTGCTCTCTCGTATTTATACTCTCTTCTTTATCATGCACCCTACAGCCGTCTATAAATTAGGTATATATATACATACACACACACACACACACACACACACATATATATATATATATATATATATATATATATATATATATATATATATATATATATATATCACATTACCGCAGGTGAAAAATAAGAGACGGGGTGTAGGTCCTGACCGGTTTCGACTTTATTTCCAAGCCATTGACAAAGGACTGATACAGGGTATAAGAAGTCACAAATATATATACTACAGGAACGGTACTGACGAACATACACAACCGTTAGAGACTACACATCCACCCACCGACCGGTGTCGAGGTAGGAGTGGCCTTCAAAACTCATTTGGCTAAAAACCACAATATACTCTCAGAGGACAATACTGATAAACATACCGACCATAGGCGACCTCAGATCCACACCTGACAGGTGTCAGGGAGGCGGGGTTTGGAAACTTATTAGCACTACTGCCCCTGTACTATGTTTACAAATAGATAATCCTATGGCCAGGGAACCAAGATGTAAATAACTTTTTTACCAAGTTAAATCAATTAGTACCATCAGTTAAATTCACTATGGAAATGGAAAATGATGGGTGCTTACCCTTATTGGATGTCCTCATACGAAGAAATAGTAGTGGGTTTAAATATAGTGTGCATAGAAAACCCACTAATATTTCTTCCTATGTGCATTTCTATTCCGGACAAAGCAATAAGATTAAAAAATCAGTGTTTTCATCTATGTTTTTAAGAGCATTACGGGTATGTAACCCTGAATATGCTGATGAGGAAATACATAAGATTAAGAATGCAGGCAAGAAATTGAAATATCCTGACAGTGTATTAAACAGTGCATTTGAAGCGGCAAAAAAGACTATGTATCAAAACCAAAAAGAACCTTACAACACAAAAAATTTGCTTATACTGCCTTATAATAATAATAGAGATATCCCCATCTTCTTAAGAATTTTGTGTTAATGCCACATTTAAGAACAATAAGACAATGAAAAATGTACTTATCAAGAGCTCCCCTGACAATACTGAAGGGTGTGTATATAAAATTCCATGTAAGTCTTATGACAACTTTTATATTGGCCAAAAGGGGAAAGCACTGGAAAAAAGAATTGAACAGCATAAGAAATGTGAGATATGCACGGGGGAACAGTGGTATTTTTGCACGTGTTAGTGAGAACAATCATGCTATCAACTGGGAAGGGGCAAAAAGGATTGTATATTCTAATAATGCACTAGAAAGGAATATCATTGAATCTAGCTTTATAAAAGAAAGTTACAACCATGATATGAATATCAGTCAAGGTATGTATAAACTTGATCCTTTAATATCAAAAGAAATTTGTAAATTTTTTAAATTTTAAGGCAGGCAGTAGAGATGTATGAAAATAGGATTATCATATTTGTAAACATAGTACAGGGACAGTAGTGCTAATGAGCTTCCAAACTCCGCCTCCCTGATACCTGTCAGGTGTGGATCTGAGGTCGCCTATGGTCGGTATGTTTATCAGTATTGTCCTCTGAAAGTATATTGTGATTTTTAGCCAAATGAGTTTTGAAGGCCACTCCTACCTCGACACCGGCTGGTGGGTGGATACGTAGCCTCTAACGGTTGTGTATGTTCGTCAGTACTGTTCCTGTAGTATATGTATTTGTGACTTCTTATACTCTGTATCAGTCCTTCGTCAATGGCTTGGAAATAAAGTCGAAACCGGTCAGGACCTACAACCCGTCTCTTACATTTCACCTGTGGTAATGTGTGATAAATGAATCACGTACAAAAGTGATAATGATCATATATATATATATATATATATATATATATATATATATATATATATATATATATATATATATATATATATATATATATATATATATAAAAGGACCTCATTCAAACTGAAATGAGGTCCTTTTTGTATGTATGTGATGTTAATATATATATATATATATATATATATATATATATATATATATATATATATATATATATATATATATATATATATATATATATATACTATACTTGTAAAGGGAAATTCCCAATTATATGAATTATCTAGGAGAGGATTTCTAGTACAAATCAAACGATAGATTGAATTTCGTGCAAGAAGCGGCGTTCCTTACTTAACTGGTTAACTGAAATTTCCCGCCGAGTATTGTCATATTTACGAATTTTTATAGCAGATTATGATCTGCTATAAAAATTTGGGAACTTTTGTCGGAAGAGACAGAGACCAATCAATCAGTCAGTATCCGTCCGCAACTTCTCTGTCGTATTCCAGGCGCAAGTTATTTGCGCGAGATTGCGTTTTCGCTCTTCTCTCTCGGAGCGTGTGACCCCCCCCCCCCCATATAGGTCCTTCCCAAACTTTACGAGTGATTGTCGTGCTTGTTGGTCCTCGTCTCAATAGACGAACGTTCCGTTGCGTGTGTCTTTTTTTTATCACCTTTTCTCTTTTACTTCTTTTTCTTCCCGGAAAGAGTTCAGGTTTTTAGTTGCTCTTTTGCCTCAACCGATTTAGTTTTTTGTTTCTCTCTCTCTCTCTCTCTCTCTCTCTCTCTCTCTCTCTCTCTCTCTCTCTCTCTCTCTCAACAAGGTTATGTTTTGCTTGCTACCCTTCAGTATTGCTCATTCATCGCGTGTCTTATTTTTTCATCTGCTTAGCTATATATGCTTTCTTCTGTATTTTCGATAGATAGGAAGACAGTGCTGATCTTAAAATTGATTAAGAGATGAACATAACTTTCACCATCTTGTAAAATAAACAATTTCTTCACAAAATTAATGTAGGTAAATTAATAAAAATAAGTTACTGGATTCTCCATCAAAGAGCAAATCGTACTTGAAGCCTCGTTCTTCATTTACAGGTTGTACACGTTTTTAAATGATTACATGAATGAAATGTGTTTAAGTATTTATGGAGCATGTGTTGAGTAAATGAATGCACTGTTAAAATGTTTGAAAGTCTTTTTCTCATGTAATATAAGTTGTTTGTAGCCAAACACATATGTCCGATGTCGTCGACCAGATATGCGACGACAGATTATGTATGCCGAGAAATCATTGATCAGTCAAACGTACGCTGGAAACTCCGGCTCTAGATTTACATAGAAATAAATTAAAGATTCATATAAGTATCGTAAACTCTCCCACCCCCCTCCTTCCACTCCAACCCCCACCACCGATCAACTTTTCTATTTATGTCGAGCATGCAAATAAGAATGAAGATTTATGCAACGCTAGAAATTCAAATGTTTACATCTCAGCAGTCCGGGTCGCCCCGCGTTCAACATAATGTTATGGTATCATCCATAAACATTTTTGCCCCCGATGACGGGTTCAGGCCAACACATTCCAGGGGCAAATAGGTGGGTTATTTGCGTTTCTTGGACTTTATCAGCAAAAGATATGGATCCTTGGAGGGGATTTCGTGTCCTCTCGATTTCTTTGTTGTTTGGTGTTTGAAATTTGTTGACGTGAACTCTAAGGCTTGAGTCTTTTTCCTTAAAAAAAAATTCTCACACTTTAGACAGCTTTCTTTTTCAAAACATATTCACAGCAATGTCATTCTTGACCTGTTCATGCACTTTAATTTTTTCAAGGCAGGAGCGGAAGGCCAAGGTACTTCATAAACAACTTGTTCCCATTTCAACATAGAACTGCCAGTTTCACGCCCCGAGATAATGGAAATCAAGCTATAAACATTCATGTGATGGTACTTGCAGATGAGACATCCCGTCACCAAACCCTGATCCTCATACATTTTCATCAGTAAATGAAAAAGGATTTTTGGGGGAAAAACTGTACCTGAAACATTTTCCCCCCATATTTCTGGATATTTTGACTTGATAACAATTCGTTAATAAATATCCTAAGTTTGAGGAATTTTAATACAAGTTTTAAAAAATTTAATCATGATTTTTTCGAAGAGATGGAACGCAAGCCATTGATGTTGATTAATACTTGGAGATATATGACTGTATGTAAATTTTTGACGACATTCTCAGCATGTTACTAAATTCTGTAAACGCGTGTTCCCCGTGATGTCAGTGTAAATAGTTTACTTAAAAAGCCAGTAATTTCATCCAACCTTAATTAGGGGTTTCAGGAAATGAAATAATTTCATGGTCATCTCGATCACATATATGAAATTAGTCATTATAAGATTAGTCTCAGTTCTTGCTTAGTTCTACGGTAGGTCATACTCTAACCCCCCCCAAACTCACCTCGCCCTTCCATTCCAAATTCACCCGTAAAGCCAACGTATAAGAACTTTAGGAGCTAATGTTGCCAACTTTTATATAGATATTCGACTATGTAAAGATGCGGATTTTCAGTCTTGCAGAGTTACAACTTGTATTAAGGAATATACTGTATTAACTGGTAGATCTCGTAAATACTTGATAAATCTAAGTTCTTGAATCAAACAACACGTTTTAAACGCCATTTTAGTTTTCTTAGGCAGCCAGTGCTGCTCAGACAATAAAGGATGTTAGTCCTCTAATCCTGAGGTGTAACACCCTTTATTAGTCTATTAATCTTGCAGCAGCTCTATTCAGTATCTTTTACTATTCCCTAAGTTTTATCGTAGGCAGTTTATAGTAAACCAAGTTGTTGTGGTGCACTCCTGTAAAGACGCACTTAAGCGTGATTTTTTAAAATAAAAAACTGATCAAAATATCTTGTAACTTACGTAATGTTTCTAAATTTATACCCACTAACCTTTAACCCTTGAGAGCCAAGACAGCAATCGAAGTCTAGTGCCACACTTGGCTCATTAATCTATATAGATACTCATTTCTTTTTATTATACGGAGATAATCAGCATATCTCTATTAGCCTTGTTATTGGCTGAAGGACGCTAATAGATTTAATAGTGCGTTGCGTAATGATCCACTTACATAAATGGCTCTACGGGCAGTAACAGATTACTGTGATATTAAAGGTAACATTTCCAGTTATTCGGCATGGCGTCACTTTAGGTTTTGAAACAAGCAGTCATCACAATCAGCATCAAAATCAGCCCTGTCAAATAATAAATGGAAGTCGATAATAAGGTAGGTAGGCGAGGTCTAGCCTAAATGGCCCGTATTTCAATAAGAGAAATTAGAAAGGAAAATGTTTTGGAGAAATTATGCCAGAGAACATAGCCGGAGAAAGCTAGATGAATACACCAGTAACAACATTAGTGAAATGTTCCTGATAGTTTTTGGCGAGTTGTAATGCAGGTCTTGCCGTGTGGAGACCAAAGGAGAAAAGGAAATGTTCTCATGCTGTTTCACACTCCTCGGGAATGAAATTGAAACGCTTTTGCAAAAATCATGTATGATTATTGTTTCAATAAATAAGAAACTACTTTTTGTATCCGATTTATCTGAAAAGAAACCAGTCCATTTCAAGTAGAACAAGGAGTAGCCATTCTTTTCTCTGAATGATTTATAGCCGTTATTCATTGAAACGATTGCCTCGCCATCTTTAAAAATAAATTAAAAGATATCATCTGGCTGGAAAGTGAGAATATCTATTTCTATGTACTTTTTGCTCGTTTTACTTCTTTCCATTTACTAATTAAGTGTCAGCACAGGTATTTATTATCATCATAATGCAGAAACTAAGTGGAATGAAAAGGTTCTAGATAACTAACTTACTGTTTCTGTGTTTATTCTTTTTACGTTTATATTGTATTTTCTTCAACGACCTCTGATTTAGATCTAATGTAGAATAAAATGGATTTCATTATTCCCTTTTTCGTAGGTTTCCGTGCATTTTTTGAGTTGTAAGCAATGCTGTTCTGTTTACTGATGAATACTATTCACTAGAAGAAAAATGTTAAAATATCACTTAAATATGTAGAAGGTTAATTCCAGACAATTCTTAATCTCTTCAAGTTTCATTAAAAGACGAAAGAGTAATTCAGATTGCAGCGTATCCCAACCACCAGTTTGTCTCATATTAGTGTGTTTTAAATTATTAACGCCAAATCTAGTAAAAAATTAAATCTTATGTTCAAAGTTTTGTTCTAACACTCCTGCCTTAGGCCATCCGAGATAGCAAGGACTCTAAACAGGCTGTAATCTATAAGGCTTATCGGAAATCCAGTTAATAAAATTAGACCATAGAACTTATGCACTTGAATCCGGGAGCCGAAAATAGCTTGCCGCACATCTGACAAATGAAGAATGCGTTCTGAATCGGCTCGTAGGTTAAAGGCTAAAATGCTTTTGGAACACGGATACTGGAAGGGCACAGCATTTCGGTCCTTCCGCCGGGCAGCGTTAGGGTCGGGTTTTCCTTGTTCGTAACCGGGCGATTCGGCCACCATAAGGGAAATTCCGTTATGGAAGCCTACATGCGCGGGTTAAAAGGAGATAAGAAAGGCTCACGGTATATTACTTGGTATGGGGAGACTTATAACTAAGCCTATTATCCTTACTAAAGGGTACGATGTTGAATGGAAAATGGGAGTATTCTAAATACTGAAACCCAAATATAATAGAAGGGAAAAGTTGAAAACAACTCTTAGAATTAGTATCAGGGTTAGGAAAAGTAGAAAACAACTCCCAGAATTGGTATCAGGGTTAGGAAAAGTAGAAAACAACTCCCAGAATTGGTATCAGGGTTAGGAAAAGGAAAACGACTCCCAGAAAGTATCGAAAAGTAGAAAAAACTCCCAGAATTAGTATCAGGGTTAGGAAAAGTAGAAAACGACTCCCAGAATTAGTATCAGGGTTAGGAAAAGTAGAAAATGACTCCCAGAATTAGTATCAGGGTTAGGAAAATAGAAAACAACTCCCAGTAAGGGTTAGTATCAGGGTTAGGAAAAGTAGAAAACAACTCCCAGAATTAGTATCAGGGTTAGGAAAAGTAGAAAACAACTCCCAGAATTGGCATCATGGTTAGGAAAAGTAGAAAACGACTCCCAGAATTAGTATCAGGGTTAGGAAAAGTCGAAAACGACTCCCAGAATTAGTATCAGGGTTAGGAAAAGTAGAAAACAACTCCCAGAATTAGTATCAGGGTTAGGAAAAGTAGAAAACAACTCCCAGAATTAGTATCAGGGTTAGGAAAAGTTATTATCAGGGTTAGGAAAAGTAGAAAACAACTCCCAGTTTTATTGTTTGAAAACAACTCCCAGAATTTCTGATGTGAAAACTATCAATCTGTATTGCGTAGGGTTGACTGAAAAAACTCCCAGAATTAGCATCAGGGTTAGCTACAACGTTAATGACAATCAGATAAATGTTTGCTTATCAGGGTTAGGAAAAGAAAACAACTCCCAGGATGTATTTTACATCATCAGGGTTTTCCCTTCAGGGTTAGGAAAA
>NC_089762.1:46063390-46070890 GCF_040412425.1 Macrobrachium rosenbergii | reverse complement strand
CCCCTTAGCGGGGTAGCGCCGTCAGTGCACCTCATGAGGTGCACTGTAGGCATTACTTAAGGTTCTTTGCGGCGTGCCTTATGCTCCTAGCTGCACCCTCTCCTAACGATTGACTTATAGTGCAACTGCGAGGTTTTCTTCCTGTTACACCTTTCAAACCTTTTGATGTCGATTTCCGTTTCAGGGCCTTTAGACTAAATTCTATATTCAATTCTTTACCGACTATTTTTCTAAAACTCTTGTTCTTCTCCTGACTCCCAGCTTCACTGCAGCCTATGATCATAACGCCTGGTCTGGCAACAAAAGTTAATAGGAACTTGACGCCTAACTAGTTTACTCCCAGTTTACAAATGTTATCAAAGCTAAAGGCTTCATCATGAAAAATCTTAACCAAAAAGTTCATTATTGTCATGGCTTATAACTGGACAAGGCAAAAAGCAGCTTAAGATCTGCTGTTTGATATTGTTTGAAGTATTTGTCGCAGTAACACTGATCATTGCGTGCGAATGTTGATAATTTAAAAAAAAAATGCCTAAATTTTGTTTTTTTATCAAGGCAATATCTGTTTGATAATCATTGAACTCAAAGTATACGCATAATATTCAGTCACCGTATTCATAATGAAATTCAGTGAAAAATTAAGAATGACTTTATACAGATTCATATAAATGTAAAAAATCAAAATAAAATGACGAGTTAAATAGGAAATAAACTATAAAACGAGTTATCGTTAACACTTACAGTTTAACAATAGAATTAAAATACCTACTATTAAACTTTTTAATTGAAGTTGCACTCAGATTACTATTTCATCTCGGGTAAAATTTACTTTTTAGCACTTGTCATTTCTCCATCCCACCTTTGAAGGACGTAGAATTTATAACACTCTAAGTTGTCAGCATTTTTATAACAAAAAACAAAACAAAAATGGCAATACTTGACTAATTTGAATAAGATCCTTTCATGGCATTACGGGTCCATGAGTTGAAAGCAAAACCCCCCTTTCGACAAAGATCTCTTTTTGAGCGTTTTAAATTCGCCGAGTGACTGACAATACTCAAATATCATGAACACTTCACTTTCCTTCCACCAACGTTCTGAAACAGAGTGACTTCCACTATTTGATTTTCATCTGATGGAAACAATCGATCGTAATCTTAATCCTAGGATTATGAGAGTCAACAATTGGCCACTGGAATTTCAGACAGAAGCCTCTTATCGATGGCAGTCCAAAATTCGATTTTGGAATGAATGGTGAAAGTAGGGCAGCGATACATTGTTTCGAGTCCTCGGTTAGAAGCAAAAATTCTGCAGTCTAATGAGGATGCTACGTGATTGGCCGTTTTCTGTAAACTGGCGTCGCTTATAATGTGGTTATCGAGTTCGTAGATAGATTTTATTCATAAGTAATTTAGACTCATGAAGTAGAAATGTACATTTTTTTCCCTCATCAAACACGCGTTATTTGAAGTAGAAATGTACATTTTTTCCCTCATCAAACTCGCGTTATTTGTCTATTTGCATCAAACAAAGAAACATAGACACATGTATTTACTTGAATAGTAAAGACACCCGTGGAAACAGTTACCTGATGGCTGCATTTAATATTTAACATGATTAAAACTGGCAATCGTTTCAGAAGAGTGGAACGATCAAGGGACTTGTCTTGTTCTGAGAACCTTCTACAGATCATAGATAATTTATGCAAACGCAGATAAGAATAGCGCACAAATGCACTTACTTTGAACCATATGCACTTAAGTGGTTGAAATGAGCGTGTAAATACCTCAGGTACAGTAAGCAATGAGATTCACTAAGTGCAAAATGCAATTGCTTGATGAAATTATCATTTATGGCCTATAAACATTGCTGGTGTAGTATAGATGTGACATCAAGAATATAGTCTTTACGATCAGACATCATGACCGTTAAAATGATGCATTTCGTCTTTTCCTTTAAAAGCCTTAGCGTCCGATAGAGGCTTTTCCTGGTAGATTAACAGACTAGAGACCCCGGATTTAACATATTATCAAATTCAAAACATCACTACAAGTCTGTGAATTATTCATGACTTCGTGTTATTTATAAAAAAATTTTGGTTATTTTTAAACCAATAGATATGGCACACAATTTATATAATTTATATATATATATATATATATATATATATATATATATATATATATATATATATATATATATATATATATATATATATATATATAAAACACAACGACGAGAAAAATAATGCTAACGCTTCAAAACGCAGACTAGTCAGTGAACGTGGTAACTGACCTAAACAAGAGTGACGAGGAAGTTAAATACTAAGAAAGCGAAAAAGGCGCCTATCATTAAGCCATCTAATGATAGGTATTAATATGCAACAGAATTTATATCGAAAATGTATTAAGTTCAAAAGGAACTATGAATTAGGACAATAAACTAAAACAGGTAGGAGTGGAGTGTATCTTAACTCTTATTTCACTGCCAGGTGTTAAATCATTTGTCTGAATATAGTGGAGGAAAGATTTAAGGCACAAAGTTAATATCGTGAGGCACAGAGGATAATTAATCACCACTGTCTTTTCCTGTTATCAAAAGTCTATTGAGGCAAGAATAATTGTCTTCCCTCTCTGTGTTATTCACATGATAGATACGGATGTCCATTGCTTGCAAGATATGGAATTGATTACATGATTTACGTGCGTTGTTAACCTTTTTTTAGACGCTAGTAAAGCAAAAAAAAAAAAAAAAAATTATAACACTTGTATTAGATTCAGGGGATACTATGTACACGCGAGTATTACGTAAAAAGAGGAAAATAATGTATTTTGCCCGTAACACTTTGGAGCTAAATTCAGGCCGATTTGATAAGTAATCCAGAGGCTTTTAACTCGCGAAGATAAAGCTGTTAGGAAGTAGCACTTGAGTAGCAAATCAGAATGAATTCAGTTCAGGGTTTCGAGGACATTCATGCCAACATGCCGTCATTCTTTTGATATAATGAATGGCTTGGTAAAATGAGGCAGAATGAATATTCGGAGCACATTAGTAAAATCAGATCCTCCTGACGCCTTTCCTGCTTCGATTTCGTAGGTAGTCAAAGTATAGAAGTTTTGTGAACTCTTTCATCCCCGTGCTTTTATGATCATTTTAATATGCTTATGCCTCCACGTGACACCAGTACTATTTATAGGCATAAAACGTTGCCGCGTTTTCAGTGTCAAGAACGTTGCTTAAGATCACATGATTTTCTGGACGTGAGTGAGAGTTTTCGATGTATAATGATTCATTAATTCAATTCTTCACTGCTTGAATTAACGACTGTGTCTAGGTGTGACTGTTTGTGTGCTTGTATATGTATATATATATATATATATATATATATATATATATATATATATATATATATATATATATATATATATATATATATATATATATATATATATATATATATATATATATATATATATATATATATATATACACAACAGTTGACTCTCTCACATTACCTCACGCCTGGTCCCCTCTTCCATTGTGCAAGGTCATGCAAGGAACTGCATATGGATCGCATGAATGTTTCGTGACGGTATAGCGAGAGTTTTCCTTATTTCTCTTGGGTTGAAAGCAATTTAAAAATAAAATATTTAAATCTTCTGTAACCGTAATTGCAACTGTATCATTTGACAAAAGCCGTTCAATGATTCAAGCACCCACCTTTGTTATATAATAAAGGCAATAATCTGGATTGGAAGACCATCACGTGCATTTCTTGAATTTGCTTTCGTTTGCTTTTGTCATTCTCATGCTGATTTTCAGATTGACCGCCGATGTAAGAGGCTTTCATGCGAAAATCTAATGGCACACTGTTAACTCTCGTCAACAGTGTGGTCAAATATTTTTTTATCAGACAAAAAAAAAGACATACTGAAAGAAGGTTTTTTTAAGAGCTACGTTTGATGGGGGGAGATTTAAACGGTAACGATACTTCAGCTCTGTCAGGCAATCAGCGAACATAATACGCTCAGGAGAGATTGTTGTCGAAGGGTATTTTGCTTTTAACTTTTGGAACTACAGAATGCTGTAAAAGGGCTCCAGGCTTCAGTCAAAATGTGCGTATTTCTTTTTCAATGTTTGTATGAATGCATTGACAAGTTTTTCGTTTCCAATGTAGTTATTCTGAAGTGGTTAGGATGAACGACAGATACTGAAGTGAAGCTTGACTGTAATGCAGTAATTGTCTGCATGCACTTTTATTGATGATATATTATTCAAGACTAGGAAATTTACATATTTTGAGGTAAAATTTTAATAACTAAATGAAATTATGTTAATAATTCGAATTAATTGTAGTAATATAGTGAGAAGAAATTTACCATAGGCTGGCTTTATAACTGAATTTTGATTCGTTTATTTCACAAGAAATTGGCTATTTATGAAACACGTCCCTCACACGTTTTCATTAAATGTTATACATTAATATCTTTTAAAATTATTGGATGAATGTTTATGAACAGATATAATCGTAATTGGAAAAATCTTAAGAAAAGTGAACTTTGTTCGAGGGGTTTCTTGTTAATCTTTTATTTATTATTCAAATAAGGAATTGCCAGAAGTCTTCTGCAATACTGGAAAAATTTGTTTCAATCGGCAAAAATATTGAAAGGCCGCATAAGAGTTAATCAGTGTGAATAAGAAGTTACACGTGGATTTCTGACATGAAAAAAAGCTTTATCACTCCCAAAAGACATTAGACAAATTTGAAACTAAAAGCAAAGTATGGTTGTTGGATCACGGTGCTTTTTAGTGATTTGGGGAAAGGGCACACTTGCTAAAGACACCAGGCTGCATGCAAATTGATGTTGCTTTGACTGATTCTCTTAGATAGAACAGATAGCTAGAGAGAGAGAGAGAGAGAGAGAGAGAGAGAGAGAGAGAGAGAGAGAGAGAGAGAGAGAATATTAAAAAATATGAAAAAGAATAAAATAAAGAACTGAATCTTTTGTTTTGATCTGAATGTTTTTAAAGTATTTTCTTTTTCATTTAAACAGGAAAGAATTCCTTACGATAACTGAGGACGAGGTGTTGGAATGACGAGGAGGCTAAAATTGAAGAGGAGAGAGAAAGACACTTGAAATATAAGGTAAGTGAGCTATGGGCTTTTCTCTTTGGTCTTTCGGGTCTTGATTTTCATATATTAATAAGACATGCCAGAATTCGAGGAATAATACTTTAAAAGAATATAACACGCTGGCTGAGACGAAGTGATCTCTTTCTGCAACTCCAACTACCGTATTATCAGCAATAACAAACAAGTAAAAATTGCGCCGAGGTTTCCTCGGCGCGATCGAGTTTTCTGTACAGCCGCTACACCGTATAATAAAGACCACCGAAAATAGATCCATCTTTCGGTGGTCTCGGTATAATGCTGTATGAGCTGCGGCCCGTGAAACTTTAACCACGGCCTGGTGGTGGCCTGTCCTATATAGTTGCCAGACGCACGATTATGGCTGACTTTAACCTTAAATAAAATAAAACCTTCTGAGGCTAGAGGGCTGCAGTTTGGTATGTCTGATGATTTTAGGGTGGATGATCAACATGCCAATTTGCCTGGGTAGTTTTTAAGATCTGAGGTCGGACAGAAAAAGTGCGGACGGACAGACAAAGTCGGTGCAATAGTTCTCTTGTACAGAACACTAAAAAGGCATCATTATCATCATCATCGTCATCATTATATGTCACACTTCAAGGAGCTTAAAATAAGACTGTTTCATCGAAAATGTTATTGTCTTTACTAAATCTACAACGCTTAGGAGTACCAACGAAACTACAAAATGAAACCATTTATTGAGTACCTGATGTCCTCATGCGTCGTATTTGTTGGCTTCCGTTGCAAATATCTGTCTGTTCCCTTCGTGTGGGCAGGCAAAAGTAAAACTGATGTCGATCGCTTTAATCAGGAGATATGAAATATTACAATTTCCCAGTATCGTGCTCCAAGCCTAATTTATCTTTCAACGCACTGCCGCACTTATAAACAGTTTTTATATATATGAATGTATATCTATCTAACTGTCTATCTATCTATCTATATACATGTATATATACAAATATATATATATATATATATATATATATATATATATATATATATATATATATATATATATAATTTATATATGTGTGTTTGTGTGTGCATATGTGAATATACATACACACATAAATGTATATTTATAATATATATATATATATATATATACTGTATATATATATATATATATATATATATATATATATATATATATATATATATATATATATATATATATATATATATATATATATATATATATATATATATAAATGTGTCGGAATTTTATTGAGGTCTTTTGAGTTACTAGTTGTTGACGTAAGTACATCAGGTCTTTGTTTTAGAAGTATCCCCTTTCCAAATGATGTTAGATAGCACAATAGTTGGTCACTTTAATGGGCAAGTAAGTATGGGGTAATTCTTTTCTTTTTCGAGAATGGTGCCAGTAATATTTGTGGTCTTCATAACGATTTTGTGCATCTTTTAACTTGGTGAATTCGAAGTGTTTAAGTGAAGGGGTAAGGTTTCCCCTTGAAGGACACCTGATCGTAAGTGAGGGTTTAACCTTTTCTCTGCTTGACACTTGATTCTGAATGTAGGTGGTCGTTTACTCTGTGTTATAGTGTTTGATTTGAACTGAGGGCGTCGATTGTCATTTCTATGGTACCTTGTTACAAGGAGAGAGCGGTTTTTCATGCTAGAGCACTCGAATATAACTGAAGTGGAGGTGTTTACCTTTTGAGAGTCCTTGATCCAAAGTGAGTGCACGCTTTTACCTCATATTTGAAGGAAATTTAACAGAGTGTAGGTTTTCTCTTTGCAAAACCACATGATTGTTATTGGGAACAAAGTGGGCTCAGCAGAAGGTGGCTCGGAGTTCGAATTCTCACAAAGAACAGAAAAACAGAAACTACTTCCATTATATCTCATTGTACCTTTGTTCGTTCAAGCTGTGGATTAGGTACAGATATTTCTATAGTCACATTCCCCAAAGCTATGTAATAATAAGGGCGACATACAAAGAACTTTTTACAGTGAAAAATTTTGAATAAGAAATTTTGTAAATGGGTTGCTGAAACTGTGCCTCCATTCCAGGGACGTTCAGTATCCCATTACTTAGCTATCACGCTGTCACGATGGATAAGAATCTCTTTCAGCTTGTACAGATGCATTACGTTCAATTCAGAGATATTGTTTATCAACTGAAATGATAACACCAGCAGTAACAACAACAACAACAACAACAATAATAATAATAATAATAATAATAATAATAATAATAATAATAATGATAATAATAATGATAATAATAATAATAATAATAATAATAATAATAATAATAATAATAATAATAATAATAATAATTTGTTGAATATGATGGCAGCCTTGGTTGCATTAATCTTGTA